>NC_043980.1:17966416-18266416 GCF_902150065.1 Myripristis murdjan
GCTCATGCAAATTAAACTCATTAAATGCAAACTGGTTCCCCATTTCTCACTGTGTGCATGTTGTATGCTATTGTCCTGCGTACCAGATCCTATTGTGTATCCCTCCAGGGATTGCTGTTTTCAGACACTTGGACTCAGTGATTTTGCAAAACCTTCACTTTGTTTGTTTATTTCTGTACCTGCCATACAGATGTGTTCCCATTGCACAAGATCTTTCACCTGTGGGACACACTCCTGCTGGGCAACTCCTCGTTCCCATTCTGTATCGGCGTGGCCATACTGCAGCAGCTCAGGGATCGCCTCCTGGCTAATGGCTTCAATGAGTGCATCCTGCTTTTCTCTGACCTGCCAGGTGAGAACAGGAGCTGACACGTACATCCGTAAATAATATCTCTTCTCTTTATTACTCCTTTCATTTATATTCCACATTTATTTACTTGGCTTCGTATACCTCAAGTTGACAAGAAATGTAACCTAAACTATAAGCCTGCCTAACAGCATCTGCTGTATTCTGTTTTGTTTTCTTCTTGTGTTAAGCCCCAATATCTCTGCAACTCATTTGGTAAGTCGTGTTAATGTACCATCTTCTCCATGTCTGAATGGAGTGCTGTCCACTTGAATCAGCGGCTCTCCTTTGTACAAAGCTGTGTTTTCTTCTTCAACAGACTAATGTGTGCTGATGTCTCTGAGTTAATGATAACCCCAATAGCAGGAATCTCTATACTCCTACATAGACAAAACCCCTCCTTGATGTGCTCCAGACACGCCACGCTGTGCTCTGCATCTGTCATGCAGTCAGAGGAAGATTGTTTGGAAAGGAGCAACCACTGAGCTCTTAAAAAAAAACTGCCTGCCTCTGAAATCCCACCTCCCAGTCTCCATGATTTAACAGCATTTCAACCACTCGCCATCTCCACAAAAGTATTCACAGTGGATGTTGGTGCTGTTGGATTCTTTGGTATTATTAAACAGGATTCAGAGCGACCAAGTGGCACTAGTCTACAAACTCTGAGCTACAGTGGTAGGACTATGGAAGCACGTAGTAGAGACAGCCACAACAAAAGACAGCTAATGGTTGCCATGGGAATGTGAGGCTTCCACACCGCCTCAAGCAAATACCTTCTTTGCTCATACTAAAATACTATGGGAGATTTGTATGAAAACCTGTGCTAACGCAGAGTGAAAGCGTGATGGTAGTGCTGGTGGGAAAGAGTACAGGCAGATTTAGAAAAACGCAAACAACAAGCAATAAACCTACATCTGTCTTTCATGTTACTCTCTTTTTTCTCACTAATTACAAATAATTAAGCAGACCTTGAATTACAGATCATTTGGCTTTTCACTTCAGCACATCAACCGCAAGTCACTGTGATACAAAAAAAAAAAAAAAAAAAAAAAAGGAAATGTCAGGGATACTTGGGTGTAGTCTCTTAGCTCAGCAGAATAGTTGTTAAATCCCTTTTAGGTTTTAGTGCATTACCAGTGAGAGGAGCTTTTTTGCCTAGCATCAGTCTCCTCGTCAATGGGATACTGAAGGGGTGGCATTTTAAGAAGGCACTCTGTGGTTTACTCTAAGACCGATAGCCTTACATACTTAGTAGCTGTTGGATGGAAGTATTTGATAAGCACTATTGACAAACTAACTCGAAGTCAAGCGTTTTTTAAACATGGTGTCTGTGTAAACATAGACACATTGCCTTAGGGGGGGTTTCTCCTTTTGTCTGCAGTACAGTATATGCCACGCGGAGTGAAGTTTGTTTAACAGTCTCTCTTAATACATGCCCACTTTGCTGCTCCTGCTCCTTCTCACAAAGCGATTACTTCAGCAAAGTATCAGTGACACAGAAACCGAGAGCAGCATTCATAATGTATGTCTTCAAAATGTACCTCTTGCCTGGGGGATAGCTCAATCAGTTTCCTTTATAACTCTATCTCCAAATGCTGTTTAGCACTTTTTTTCTAGCTGAAAGGCAGAATGACATTGGGTTTGAAAAAAAAAAAAAAAAAAAAAAAAAAGACACAGAGACGGGGATGATTTCTCCAACAGGGATGCAGGGGCACTCTATAATGTTAGGCTGGTACTTCTGCCTCAGTTCAGTGTTGCCATACTTCACTTTGTTTTACTGACCAAGTCCAGCAGATTCATGTGATTGAGGCAGAGGGGAAAAGGAGAGCCAGTTCTCCTTATAAAGGAAAAATATGTTGGCCTCAAGCTGTAGTCAACTTCTTTGGCAAGGATCCCTGAGTGTGGCTGCCACTGCCAGCTCCTTTCTGTATACTGCTGCCAGCCTCATTATCGGAGCTTGTGTATACCTGGATACTTACAGTGTAGTATCTGGCTCTCACTCTAAACTATATTAGGAATGGTTTCTATCCTGTGGGGTGGCCTCAAAGGGGGCTTATTTACTTAATAATGATAGCAAGTAAGAAAGTAAACCTTAACTTATGTAGCACCTTTCAAAACATTGAATTCCACAATGCTTTAAATAATTGGAAACATAGAAAAACTAGGTTGCAAAGTGCATCGCAACAGTAAATGAAAACAGATAAAACAGATTGTGCAGAAGAGTTATACCACATGGCTGTAGCTGCTCAGTGAATGAGAGCTTGACTGTGCAATATCTTGTAAGTTAACAGAGTGATGCTAAAATCAGGGCCAGTATCAGGGTGATGTGGAATATTTGTCTAGTTATTATGCATCAAATTCAAAGCTAGCTGGAGATGGGATTGCGCAGATTGGCTGAAGTGAACAGGGCATTACAGTGGTCAAGGTTTGGGCTAATAAAAGCATGGGTACATTTTCAAAATCTTGAGATTGCTGAGCCAGTTTGACCTTGGCAGTGTTTCTCATTTGGATGAGGCATGACTGTGCTAGTATTTTGACATGGTGCTCGTAAGTTCAAACAGGGGTCAGAGATAATACCGAGATTTTTAGAGATGGGCTTAACAAATGAAACCAGCAGAGCGATACACTGTTGGAAGCTGCTTGCTGCCTGGAAATATGAAAAGATTTTTTTCCTGTCACATTTCAATTGGAGAAAAGTCTTCAGTAGCGCTTAGGCAGTCTTACTAAAATCATTGGACCTGAATGAGAGATAAAGCTGTGTGTCCTCCAATTTATGATAAGAGGTCTCTTTAAAACTGCAAAGTACACGGCCCAGGGAAAGTATTGCACTTCGGCTCTCAGCCATCCTCCGGTCCACTTCAATATTAGTTTCTGACAGAGGACTGCTGGATATAAAACAATACAACATTATAGAGTACAATATTTAGCACCACCGATAAATGACACCAGAAAAGACTTGGTCCTAGTGCTGCACATCACAGGCTCAATAAGTACACTTTGGGTGTTTCCCTAGTTACAATTGAATAGCAAATATATTTAGCAGGATCTCTTTTTCATGGCGTAACATTTACTTGGACTTACAAGTCAATACAAGTCCGGTCACATACAAACAGTGCTATTTGATTTTCAACAGTGCATGTTAGGGTATGCCTGCACTTTTCTGGTCTGTCTGTATATGCTCTGCCTGCACATATTCATGTTTTTTATAAGCATTCCCTCTCTCTCACACTCTCACTCTCACACACACTCACACACATGCACAAAATGTGAGTTATGGTACATATTCAGTGATTTGTGGCCTGCACCTGCTCCTCCCCAGTGTCAGGCATGCAGAATGAATATCCTCATGCAACTGAGACTTACATTCATTTGTTTCAGTATAGGCTCCACATGCGCTACATGCTTGTGACTACAAAACTCCATATGTGCTGGAAAACCCATATCCTGATGCTGGCGGAGCATTATAGAACAAGGAAGAAAACAAAAAAAACGCCCTTATATAGCCAGCTGCCAGAGACACATGGGAAGAGAAACCAAGCACGTGCTTTCACAAACATTCACACAAATGCATACAAAGCTGTTTTTAATGTGCATGCTGTCGTCATCTGCCAAATCCCCCTAAGAAAGAATTTAATATTTCATTCTGCCAGCATGTGTGCACTTTCCTTTCCCTTTGGCAATGGCGAGCTTTGAATTTATTATCACCTAACATCCAGTTATCATTCTAAACTAGGCTCTATCGTGCATTTTCGCCACCATTAAAATGTGCTTCAGTTGGTACACATCAATTTCCAATTCATGCCATTCATTGCAGATGTTTTGTCTATTGTAGCCTGTGCATTACATAAGCCTGTATTCAGTGGCGATAGCTGCTTTAGGAGTAGTAAAGTAAAGCAAAAGATAATGATTTGACCCGCATTATATACATTCACCTAATCTATTTGTATTGACCACAGATGCTAATCCATTTACATATTAATGCTGTTTTCAAAGGGTGGATGAACTTTGAAAGACAGATGAGCAGGTTCGACATGTACTTGTGTGTTGGCCTTCTTTCTATTCCTGTCTGCAACTCGCGGAATAAAAGTTAACGGTCAAGATAAAGTTACAAGACAGAGGCTCTTAAATGCCTCAGACGTGCTCTTCACTTTCCCTCCTTTGGGCCAGTGACAATAATTCTCATTGACAAGGCTATTACACATAAGACCTGGGAGTCTATAGTCACTAGTCTTCCAGAAAAGGAGGGGAAGAGGTCCAGATTTAGAGGGAGTGATGGAGACTGCTTGGTCATGCACTTTTAATGGTTCTGTAAATGTCCCTCACCAAAAGAAACTGTTGTAATCCTATGGTTGCTTTTTCATAGAAATATTACAGCAAAACTGTACGTCTCCATAAGGGCATTGTCATGATTTAAGAAAAGATCCTTTAAAGAAGTTCAGTTAAGTTTAGTGAGCGATATCACACTCAGTATATCACAGTCTCTAGTAAAGTTAAGTGTGAAACAGGTAAGACCTGTGCCGCAACATTTTGCCTTGGAGCTAGTAATACATCTCAACCTGCCATTTGTTCACAATTTATCTCATTTTGTGATTCCCATTTGCTCAGTCTTGTAGCCTTAGGTAATCTATAACTTTCCCTTGTTGGGAGACTTCAGTGATTCACAATGGACTGGAGAGGCTGTCTGGCTGACAGGAGCAGTGTGTTTACTGATGATGCAGCGGCATTTGCCTTCACGGGACATTAGCATCCGTCTCAATGAGCAGAGCCCGGGACGGAACTGATGAGCTCTAGTTATAGACGTTTAGTTCGGAGAAAAACAACCATGTGCTGCTGAAACTGCTCGCGGCAACATGGCGCACAGGAGCACCAGAGAACACCAGCAGAAGCAGAGGTGGAGTATTGATGTTGAGGGCTTTAGTGCTGTAAGTGCATGGCTTTGTAACCTGCTGTTTGAACATAAGACTTTACTTGGAAGCATTCATTACTCAGCATGACAGGTTTACATTTTACATTTCAGGCATTTAGATGTCATGTTTACACTGACTTAAAATGAGTGCTTCAGCAGAATAAGCTTCAATTACTATATCACTACCATTACAAGCAACAAGAAGACAGGGGGCAGAGTCATATTGTACTGACAGTATTGATCTGACGGTAGACCTCTCAGTGAAACAAGAAAAGTGCTATGAAATGGAATGGAGCTAAGGAGAAAGGCAGAAGGGAGCTGTAATTGTTGAAAGTACCAAGGGCTGGTCCACTCCACTCTGCAGGCTGATAATCAAAAGCAATTTTCCTAATATGGTGCGCTTGCTACTCTATTAGGGGACTATTTTTTCTTTTATCACGACCCAGAAAATTGTCACTGTTTCCTCAGACTTTGATAATGAATTCTCTATTCTAATTTATTTTTAGTCCTGTCCTCTTTTGGACAGCACTTTTCCACAAAGGTCTTTGCTATTATCCAAGCATTTACTAATGTTTCTCCAGTGGTCATTTTATATCAACAAATTACAGCCCGCATTTAACTTTCTATACATGATCACCAAATCTTATTGTGCCTGACCAAAAAAAGAAAAAGAAAAAAAAAGACATTGCACCTAAACAGAATTGTCTGGCCTCGAAGGCCCGGCTGAGCCCAGGGCTTGTTAAAACTGCTATCAGTCTCCTCTCCTTCATTTCTGCCTCTTTTTAGCAAGAGTGATTGCATGCAGCATTCATTGCCCAAGGGAGGGAAAATGTGTTTCCCTGAACTGTCTGCAAGCCTGTCGGTGAGGAATCTCAAGCCGCCAGTTGGTTTCCTCACTGGAATGAACCCTGTAACTAAGTCTGTGAGGTCCTCACCCATGAGAACAGCTAACCCCCTAACCTTGACACCACTGTGGGACAGAGGGAGACGAAGATACATCTTTTTGTATAATTTCATTTGAGCCTGGGCCAGGTGCAGGTCATGCCAAGGAGTTCTCATTAGCCAGACTTACTTATTATCCATGAAAAGGGGAAGTGAAAGAGAAGGGCTCAGAGTGTGAAAGTGTGGAGGAGAGAATTCCTAATTTATCCAAATCCTCGGCTAATCCAGTGAGTCCCCTTTCCCTAATCCTCTCTATACTTGACGTGAGAAGCAGGAGAAGGAGGGATGCTGCCAGAGGCATTAGGAGGAAAAGAGCAAGAAGTTTTACTTTTTACTATGAACTTCTTTTGGGACAAAAGTTCAAATGAGGGGGGTCTCTGCTATAGCACTTTATACTCATTAGCTGGAAGAGCCACTGGCACTCACTCAAGGTGCTGGGCCACTATTTGAGATTATTCTTGACAACAGAATCCCAAGGTCAAACTGCTGTAATTGGCAGGAATCGAGTGAGCTGATATGTTTACTTCTTAACCCCCCCCAACCGTGTCGTATCTCATTTGTTATTCTCTTTCTCTGTCATTCATTCACTTATTCATACAGCACCCTCCTTTATTAAAAACTATTTTTTCACAGGAGAATTAAGTAATTTGCTAAATGGAAATGCAGCTTATCTTGGAGATACAGAACAGAATTATTTCTATTCAAGTGTATCTTACATTTCCATAGATTCCCTCTTTAGGACATCAGGTCATACGATTTCTGTCATTTAAAAATAGAGAAATAAGTGAGTCGATGTATTGACTCCTATGTGACACGGTTTTCTGATCTAGAAAGGAGCAGTCTTCAGCCAAGGCAGTTAATTTCCATATGTTCCCTTGGTGATAACTACAGAGAGCCATATCATGAAGTCATATCATGAAGTATTAGAAGTTTAAATCCCATCAGTAGGATTTGCAACTTTACTAGCTTACATGTTTAAATATTCTGAAAAAGTTCTGTCCTGTTGTTAAATTGTGAGTCACTGACTCAAATTTGGCAACTTATTCTTGTTTACTGTTTATGACAAAAATAAGCTGTATTATTCATGCTTATTGCATGTTTTATTGTCTTCGCCCTCTTGTTACCCAGAGATTGACATTGAGAAGTGTGTCCGTGAATCTATCAACCTCTTCTGCTGGACGCCAAAGAGTGCTACGTACCGCCAACACGCCCAGCCACCAAAGGCCGCTGGTGACAATGGCTATGGGAAAACTGCAACGTACTACTCCTCTGACTACCAGGACATGCCCAAGACAGACTTGGTATGTACAGTGACCAAATACTAAAATACTAAAATAGATTGCACTGTTTGTTTTCAGATATTGCTATTCATTACTTTGTGTCTTGTTCTGCGTCTTTTGATCAGTGGTTATGCATTGGAGGATATTGTTATTGCAAGGTCACCAGGGTACCTGAGACCTAGACCTAGAGGGCATAAGCTGCTTCACTCACGTACAAAGTCTAGATAAAACAGAGATTTCAATCACAGTGGGTGCAGCGGTGTGAATCCTTGACTTCTAGCTCCCACTAATTCTCAGCATGGAGGATCCTTGTATGCTTTGGCCATTTGATTTTTGATTCTGCTGCCAGACAGTGGAAAATGAGAAATGACCCAGACTGACTAAATAGATTTTCTTTAGGCTGTCAGCACAGCCAAATAAACCAAAATCAGCCTTATTTACATTTTGCATTTTTTGAAAACAGAAACGGGGAAAGACAGCGGACATCTCTCATGATTTCACATTTTCATCCGGTGTACCTCATTTGATTTGTGATTCTGCTGCATAAATTTGGAGAATGAATAACAGCTGAAATGAATTTTTGTTTGTCCACAACAGAGAACACAAACCAAATTTGGCTGGATTTTTGATTTTTGAAACTAAAAACAGAGAGTGGTAGCACACTAATCTGTATATCATGTTCTTTTCACATTCAATTGGGAATCCAAAATTGGGAAATGAAAAGAAAGATTTGTTATTTTGTTATTCATTTATGAATCCAACACAAAAACGCAAACTAATATTGGCTTGTTTTTATACCTCAATTTTATGCTCAACTCAAATGGGCCATGGACTGAAACTGATTTTGATATCCATTGTGTCCAATTGGTGTAACCAGGAGGTTGCTGACTTCTTTGTGTGTTGCACCTGATAGCCTGACTTTGCAGAAAAACACATTTGGGCAATGGCTTGTGATAAAGAGGGAGTCAGTTTTCCTTCTCTAAAATCTTCCTTGAACATCTGGATCATTAGGGGCATAATTAGTGTTTAAAGAACTCTGTCTGTAAAGCCATCCTGGCCCAGTGATCAGAATTTCTGTTTTCATATTGTTAACCTAGAGGCAAAAAACAAACAAACAAACAAAACAAACAAAAAAAAATCCTGAATATCCATAAATGAAAAGAGAAAATGAAGAAAGCAGTCTGCTGCTACTTTCTGTTTCTAGTTTCATGAACCAAAAAACAAAAATTCGACTAACTTTGGTTTACGCTGCTTTGCCGGTAGCCAAACAGTCAATTTTATTGGCTTGTTCTTAATTTATGTTTGGCTAGAGGGAATAAATAAAGACTGTAATTTAAGCCTACTGGCTATTTCACATGGACAGGGAAGGCCCCTGCCGTGACCACATTACATTACCATGCCTCTGCTACTCATTTACACTGGCTCAGTCACTCTCTGATTTGTATGTGCCGTGATTCAGTGCCCATTACCCCACACCAGTCCTGTTCACTAATTAAGACCTGATTGTTGCTCAGCTGAGTGTCTTTGACTTCAGTCGGCCTGTGAAGCTGTATTGATTTTTTATGTTGGAATGGGCTCCACAGTAATCAAATGGATACAGTTTAATGCTTGATGCACGTCCACCACGGTCTTCAATTCCCAAAGGGGATGAAAATTGATTTGCTTTAAAATGCGTGTTCTTTTCAAATACATCATGCTCCCATCCAAAAGTATCTCACCATAATACCGGGTTCTTGAGGGGTATTCACTGATGTGATGCTGTCTTTCAGATAAGCTTTTTGTCTTTGTTTTTGTGCTGCAGCGCTGTTTGCCTTTCACACCTGAACGCCTCATGTCCAGATACCTCACAAACACTCTTGTCAGCCCTATCTTCTGTGTGCACAAGTGATTGCTGTAATCTTTCTCATTCAGTGTCCTGAGCTGAGGCTCATTTGTATGGGCGGTGGCATTGATCCATGGCCACATCCATCTGCACTCAGAAAACATACGGACAGGAGCGAGCACAGTGGTGAAATGTCAGTCTCATCACTGGAGTGACTGCTTGCCACACGCGCGCGCATACATACACACACACACACACACGCACACACACACAAAACCATGTGTATAGCTCCAGAGCATAATCCAGCTATGAGGAGGCCAGAAGTATTTACCTTGAAATTGATTTGTGCTCGTTACTCAGGGAAGCGTGGTAAGGTGATATTTTAATTCAAGCCCACACAACAGGAATTGGAAACACTTCACAACAAGCAGAGACAAAAATAAAAATGGAGAATTAATACATTTTTCTTTTACTGTTTATTCATTTTGAATGGGTTAACAACTTATTTCCTCCTTCATTTCCGAATAATTCACTAATAAACAGTGAATGTTATAGTGCACATTGCTCAGTGAGGAATTAATTACACAATACAAAACCAATTCATCATTTCTATGTTTCTGTGTTATGGTGTAAGTTAAGAAATTAAATCAGTGATTTCTGGTTGCCCTGGTTAACAATTTGGTTCTCATTTGTTGCCCAGGCTAAACATCTTAGGCTTGCGAATACTTGTATACCCACAAATAGATTGTTTGTATGCTTACAGCTACTTACAGTATTTGGAAATGATTAAGTTAGTTGATTGATGACTTATGGTTGCTTTGCAGCTGCTGGGGCGGAGAGTTTGTGTTAATATCTAATCTAATGATGGACTCAATAGCTTGTTTTTTTTTTTTCAGTTACATTGTGGGTAGGATATAGTTTGGGTGCCAGGTCAGTATCTATGTAAGAGACGTAATGAGCTGTGGTTCAAAGTTTGCCACACACACACACTCTGCCACCGCTGCTAACATGACTTCATCACTAGATTTAGTGATATTCACATTCTTCGCTTGTATTTCATGTTTATGTAGTCACAAATTTCTCCAAGTAGTTTATCCAGTCAGATGGGCTCACTCTGTCTCGAATTCCTCCTTTGCATTTAAATAAATGTGAAGATGTCATTCATGTGGTAATTTGTACCCGCTACCATCTGGTGAATGCTAGCGAATGAGGAGCCACTGGCTACTTCCCTCCAAACAGAGTAGGCAGCTGTAGTGGAGGCCTTTAGCTCTGTGGCCACCTGAATGTGCTTCTAAGAGTACCAGAAGAGCTGAACAGACATAGTTAACTTCTGTGCTAAGCAGACTAGGCACTGATCACTAACACATCTGAGCAATGTTGCGTCTGTACTAGGGCTGCACAATTAATCAAAATCGTATCAAAATTGCAATATGGATATGTGTAATATCCAAATTGCAGCGGCTGCAATTTTTTGGTAAAGATTAAATGTGACAGTATGCCATTATAAATGAAGTATTGCGGGACTACAGAGATTGTCTGGCGTACAAATCATATTCTCCAAACGTTAAAAAAAAAAAAAAAAGAAAGAAAAATAAGATGGTTTGGTGCAGGCCTCAGCAAAAATCACATCATCCTTTTTTTTTACTATTTTTTTCTAGCTGAAATGAGAATTATGATGCAAAAATGATCAGTCCCACTAAAATCGCATTATTGCTCCCATATCATACAGCCTTAGTCTAATTAATGTCAGCTTGTTAACGAGGTGAAGGTGGAACATCCTTTTCACTACAGGTGAGTTGAGGAATTGGATGTGTGGGCTGTGACTTGCAACTTCACAGTGAAAACATAATAATAATAATTCCAGAAAAATTTGCACATAATCTTGAGTGCAGTAATAGTCAATACATATTGTAAAAAATCTCAATAGATATTATAAAAAAATCTAAAATATCTAAATAACCGGACAGCGCACATGTAACAGTTTCTTATTTTTCATTGTCATTGACTCACAATCTTACCTCTCAGCCTTATCTCTCAGCCTTTTGACATTTTCAGATCATCAGATTCTACATTATAAAAGGGGGCCATGCATTTCATTTGTCAGCCCTTTACTCAGCATTGTGAACATCAGATACAGCTTTATTAGGGCTCAGCGATGATTTATGCTGAACAATGCTACCAATTAAAAATTTACTAATATTGGCGTGCCCTGGCGGCTCACCTGGTGCGGCACGCGCCTTGTATCAAGGCTGGGTCCTTAATCTCAGCAGCCTGAGTTTGAATCCAGCCTGGGCCTTTTGGCTGCACATCATCTCCTCTTTCTCTCTCTCCTGCCTTTCCTGTCTCTCTCCACTGTCGCTGTCACAAAAAAAAAAAAAAAAAAAGCATAGCAAAATAAATAATAATAAAGTTAACTAATATTGTAAACCTGAGTTGCAGCTTTATAAGTTTAAAAAGAGTCCAAATAGTGTTTAGGTTTTACAAATCGTTTGATAATCATGTATAAAAACTAACCTCAGTCTTGAACTAATGGTAAACGACTCAGTGACCATTAATAAATATAAAATAAATATATAATCACCATTTATATGTGATAGTCATTGTAAAGTGTTTTCCAGAACAACAAAGCTGAAATTAATTCCTAATTAAGACTAATCATCTAATTTTTATTCTCATTCATAAAAGTGTCAGACAAAAATGTTACAGATGTATAAGAAACTTCTTACTACAATTAAAAATAATCACAACATAGTTAATAATGCCTCTGTGTACTTCGATACTTCTGTATTTCAGGTGTATTGCATATTTTTTGCCCATTTTCAAGAACATTAGGCAATATTTTGGATGTAATCAATCAAATCAAAAGTTAATGGTCATTTAATGAATGACTGAGCACAATGCAATAAACCATGACCTCATATTTCGTCTAGAGGCATTTTGAATCATCAAACTTCAGTGCACTGGAAGTTGCTCATGCATTGCTCAGCCATCATTAAATTTACACAGCTGCAGTTCAGCTATCCAAGTATATGACTGAACCACCAAGAATAATTTTTTTTTCTTTTGTCAGCATAAATAGAAACGAATTTTCATTAAAAAGAGTCGGCTTTTTTCTGCTCTGCCCGAGAAAACATATTCACTTTGGAGCAATATTGGTAACTGCTGTGTGGCCAGAATTAGGACAGGAAATATATATATATGAAAAGCTCGGAGGTTTCATCCCTTTGAAAACCTGCTCTGTGTAGAGAGAGGTGTGTATCTCCGTGCACTTGTGCTCTGAGGAGATATTTGATGTCAGCATCTTCCCAGATCACGGCCTCAATTATACTCTTCTACTCATTGTCTGACTGCATACTTGGCAGATGAAATGTGTTTTTTTTTTTGTTTGTTTGTTTTAGAATTGCCCTGGAGAATATTGCCAGCTTCTACTGTGTGCTTTTCTCTGCAGACACGCGCATACAACATGCATTCTCTATTGCTTAAACACTACAGAGTATGCAAACCACAGGCTTTGATATTTTAAATTCTCCGCACAGTCACAAACAAGCAATGCAAAGAGCCATTAAATGAATCATTAGCCCTGTCGTCAGGCTTTATCCAAGTTGTACGCAACTGTTGTTACCAGTTCAAAATGTAAACTGATGGGGCTTTTTTGGCACCACGAGCATTAGTGAAAAGACACATGCACACACACACACACACACACACACACACACACACACACACACGCCACTGGAGAGGATTTCTGTCTGCTTATCAGTGGCTCCAGTTTAGCCTCATCACTGTTGGGCCAGTGAAATGTGTGAGTGTCATTAAGCCATTCTAGGCTGGCACACACTGCTCATCATGACATTTAAGTCACCACACAGCGCTCCAGCAGCCCCAGGCAATGACAGCCTGCATATTTTGCCAGCTTCTATATTTTGTATGTGTATGTGTGTGTGTGTGTGTGTGTGTGTGTGTGTGTGTGTGTGTGTGTGTGGAGAGAAGGGGAGAATGCTAAAGAGAGAGAGAGAGGTAGTAATATATATCATTCAGACAGCCACCATTTGCATGTCCAAACTTGTCTGCATTTATTGTGTGAAATTTCCTTTGTTTATCAGCCTTGATGTTTAGTTTAGATGGTTTAGATGTCATGAAGTATTTTTTTTTTCTAAGCGGTGATTTGTTCACGCTGAAGTCTGACATATGAGAGGACTTGTATTTGTGTTGATTATCAACCTTTTCACGTCCCCATTGCAAAAGCATCTTTAACTCCGGCTCCACATGACATTTACACCACACAGACGTTGCTGTGTAAGTTTGGTCTCCTTTGTGTAACAGGATTACTTGGTTTTACTCATTCTTGTTACATTGCTTTATTTGTGGTTGTCCTAATAGCTGAAGTTGATTTACGACTGTCAGTGAGGACCATTTTGTTGAATGATAGATCTTAACCTTTGGGCACCAGACACTGTCTGACAACTTTCCACACAGATTTTTTCAACAAATATTCTCGAGTGCCAATAGACAACATATGCTGGCTAAACGCCCAGCTTTCAGTCAATTATTCTTTAATGTTGTATGCAGAAAAGATTAGCGTCAGCAGGGATAGCACTTGCTTGGTATAATAACTGCCTGCTCGTGGCCTTGTGTTGGATGAGTACCATTTGGCTAAAAGGCCAAATACCTGTGCATTTGCTTCTTGAACTCCAGAGGGTAATCTTTTAAAAGCATTCCATCAACATCAACTGATTGGTCCAGTCTATCCCATTTTCTCTGTATGTTTAAATGAAGGTGGAAAACTCTATACCAGCCCAAAGATCCACTAAGCAATAAATGCTGCACTGCCTGTGTGGTTGAGTGAATAAGATACTGCCTACAAAGCAAACCATAAAAGTAAACATTTATTTATCTCTTAATACAAGTGCTTCCTTGCTCCATTTATCTTTTTTTCATTTCCCTTATTCATGTATCATGTAGCAACTTGCATCAGGCCAGGAACAAAATTATTATTTTATATTGAGCATTTATGTGGCTCTTTCAAGACACATCTTGACCTCTCTTCCTCTGTTGATATTGCTGAAATACGAAAAGGCTGTTTTTAAGTGCCCACTGTAACTTTATCAAGTGGAGCCTCATGCCATAGTCCAAGATTACCAGGTTGGAAATTCTTCCTTTGTATCAGAGTTGCTCAGAAGAAATCTCTGACCAAGTTCAGATGTTATGAATCAGTCTTTATTACAGTATCATAGGACATGCAACAAGGCAGGTGGCTCTCTATCAAGAAGGGGGCCTCCTGGGGCTCAGCTTTTATTTAGTAAAATCAACTGGTCTGAGGGCAGGGTAGGTGTTACAAAAACCACATTTAAAGTTCTTGCTTTCTCTTTCCTATGAAAAGTGAAGATATTTATTGACTGCAACTCAGACACCTAGGGCTCTATCTTTCACACTGCGCTACCCATTGCCACTACCCGCTACCCGTGAATTATGCATTTAGCAGCTTCCACTATCCCTAAACAGTATCTTGCGGCCACACTACCCGCTACACATTATGCTGACTCCGTTATTTGTGCCTGGAGGTGTGTCCGTGGGTGTGTTTATGCGCTTTCCCTACAATTGCTATCTTGACCACACACATTAGGGAAAGTGTATAGCGGGTCCTCAAAACCACCCGCTATCCCATTTGGGTTTTTACAAGAGCGCGCCCAGGCGGCTTCAATGCGCGTCCACTAGGACACATGTGGACGTGCACATGCGGCTCCACCTCCCCAATTAACTCGCCTGTAAAAAGCCACCTTGTTTTAGCCTCAGTTGAACCCCTGAGAAAATGGCAGAGACAGTACTAAATCGCGACCTTCCTCTCTCCATCATGGGTTTTGGTTTGCGGATTTGGGATAGTGCAGCCTGCTCTTAAAGGCAATGGCACCTGGCACACTGATTGGTTTAACTGGCGTAACGCCCAAACCACGCCTATGCGTAATGTAACGGGTAGCGCAAGTGTTTTAGGGATAATGGCAGGTGTGCAAGATAGCAACTTTTGTGGGGGAACGCTAAATCCCCAAATAACGGGTTTAGGGACTCTGGCGCAAGATAGTCCTAGTCATAGTTCACCCAAAGTCCATGCTCTCTGTTCTTTCATAACATTTCAGTTAGACATGCTTCTAAGCATGTATTTTTTCATATGACAACAGATCCCAAACTATATTTGCTTCTAAATTATATAATCATGATATAAGAAAATATTTTCCCCCATATTCTTATGATGTAATGCAATATTGTCCCTACACTAGGTTAAACGTTGTTAATGAAGTTGTGCCTGATTGGTGAGACACAGCTCATCAAAAGGCTAACTTATTGCTAACTTATTGCAGAACAGGAAAAATACATACATACATTACAGTTTTTCTGATACAAATCACATTATCTTTAAATGAGTCCAAACACTCTCCCATTTCAGACATACAAACATGTGAAAGTTTGTCATCTAGGCGTATTTGTGAACAAGAGCTGTAATCACAGTAAATGCCACAAAAGATGCATCTTTGCCATGTAAAGGCCTTTTTATGTTTCTGTAAGGGAACGAAGCCATGTATGCTCTAAGCAGTCAACATGTTGTTTTAGGTTATGCCAAAATAAGAAAGACCTGTAGCTTCTGGGTGAAATTTGTTGCCAGCTGTCAGAGATGGTTAAAGATGCAGTAACCTTCCGTAGCACACAAGGGACAAACAGGCAAAAATCCAATATAGATAGCAGGCTGAAATCCCTTACCTTAGAGCAATTTATTTAAAGATAAACAGCTATCACAACAAAAGCAGTAAAGCTGACCCTTTTCCAGCCAATCTGGCTGTAGAAGTAGTGGCTGTGTGAACAAATTCATTAATTTTGGATGGATGAATGAATGGTGGTAAAGTAAATTTGGCAATATTTTGTGTTTCTTGAAGCCTGTTAAAGCAACTGGAGTGGCGGTAAACATGACATGAATGGCTGCCACTGAAGATTTTTTACTTGTTTTTTTTTTTTTTATTTTATTTTATTTTTAGTTGATTTGATTTGATTGTGATATCAATCTGCTACATATAAAAACAAACTGTTAAGAAAGACTTTTAACCTGAATGCAGCATTTTACTTTTATACCTTCATCTTTTTGTCACACTATTATATCGAGACAAAGAGCCAATATTTCCTTTGCTGAAGAGACAGGTGGTGAGGTGTCGTACAGCTACTGAGCAGTTCTCCAAACAATGGACTCCATACTTCAGAATTTACTATAAAAACATATAAAAAACATAATTAGTATTCAGTTGACTCAAAATTTGCAAGGTACAACAGGAAACAGTAAAAGAACTGCCAAGACAAGTGTTAAAAAAATATACGATGAACTGAGCATCTTTCTCAGGGATGAAATAGAGCTCATACTCATACTCATTAAGCATGCACACTGAATTTAATCTCTGGTGCAAGGTAGTGTATACACATGCATTCACAAAAACACACCCACCCACCACACGCACAGGACATCAGTGATAAACTGATGTTAGACAGTCAACTGGACTTGCTATAAATGTTGCTCCGCACACACTGTACCCCCTTTATCCCCGGCAGTTAGACACAGTCGAGTTAGACACATATCAAACCGGCACATCTGATCCGAAATTGAAATGGTGACTCAAGTCACTTTCTTAGGAGAGAGATTGGTGCTTCTGTGTTCCCTCTGGAATTGGATGCAGTTTTATTTTGCTGCGATGTAAAGTACAAATTACAAACATAAATAAACATAAATAAATGGTCTTGGACTGAAATATTTAGGGACCCCTGAATCTGTAGTATCATATTTCACAGCTCAGATCTCTTTGACCAGAGCTCAGTTTTCTGTGGCCCCTCTGTGATTCAGACCCTCCGCCTCAGGTGGAAAGACTAGTGGTGAAAAAAGGGAATATTCAAATGCATGTATGTAATTAATATTGCTGAAATGCTGCTTGAATAAAATTGACAAAGTAACTGATAACAAAAAAAAAAATAAAATCATTGCAGCATGTCTGATTATGATCTCACTTTTCAGATTGAAAATGTTTTTAAAATTATTTTTAAAGAACAAAAATCTTGTCCTCTGCTTACATTCTTGCAACTGGCAATATAGTCATGTTTTTGTTGAATCCAGTGGGTGTTGGTCTAGAGAGGTGGATATCCTTCACTGTTCAGCTGACTGACAAACTGAGTCCTGTTTGCCAAGTGATTAAACACAAGCCACTTGTAAATTATTGTGCAACTTGTGTGTCCACAGTTCTCAAACTGAAAAACATGACATGACGGCTTGCTGTAAATATTCCCCTTATTGCATTTAAACTTCGCACGCACATCTAGTTTTATGGTGAGTTGGTCCATGTTGGTGTATAATCGTTGTTAATTTTCATGGTGGAGCACATGGTGTATTGATGAGCGTCCAGATTTTTAGAAGGCAGCGAGTTACACTGATGCGAGTTACACAGCCTGAGTCATCTCTTGTTGCAGAGGCATAACCTATTATTTTTCAAGTGTCTGCGTTTTCAGACAGAACCCCCTGGGGTCAGCTGAGAAAATAAAGAACATCCATGTGTAAATTGTGTATGCAGATTTCTAAACCAAGAGTACAGATTGACACGCGCCTCTTTTATTTTCTTAGCTGACCACAGGCAAGCTCTGTATTTTTGTGCTGCAGCGAGTCATACAAACCTGTTTTCCTTAACCCGAGCCAGTTTTTTTTGTGCTAAGTTTATGTTGCCTTACGTTGCAGAGGTGTTTGCCGCCACCCAGCCTGGTTGACCCACAGAACTGCAACAGTACAGTGTGTGCACGACAAGAAACTAATAGCCCGCATTTATTTCAAAATCACATCAAACTGAACTCAGTGTTCAGTCACTTTACATGTGAATTTTGCTCTTTGTAACTCCAACTTAGATTAAAAAAAAATGACACACATTTCATACAGCAAAGTCCGTACCAGTTTGACAGCTTACTTCTCTGTTACAGTTGTGCAGCATTAAATGTTCCTCACAAACTGACTGACTGACTTATGTAATCTTTATGATTTAAAACAAATCTCTCAAGACTACATTGGCATTGTCTGGTTTACAACTTCTTACACACATGCTTTTTTAATTCAGAGGGCATTGCATCTTTTAAATTGTTAGTTTAGATATCTGGAACATACCTAAATGTGATAAACCACTCCGTTTATCACTCTTTTCAGTTTTTTGGCCACATTTGTGTATGTGTGCAAATCCACAATGAATTTCCTAAACACAGTTGTAGGTATGGAAACATCCGTTTATCATGTCAAACGTTTCCCTTTATGGTTTCTTCGATGATCACTTGAAAAAAGTTGTGTTGAAGTTATGCTCTTGTGTCAACAAGACACAGCCCAGAGTTCCTACCTCTTGTGTTTTTTTGTATCCAGTCATCACACTTCATCTTACTTTGTCATCTGTATTTGTTTACTGAGAAGGTGTGTTCTTTACCAGCAATGCTCTGATTCACAAGTACAAAGGTGCACTTACATGTTTTGCTGACACTTTGCAGTTACCTGACACAACCTTTCACTGTTTCTACTAAAGAGCTCTACTGTAGCAAGTGGCTTGCTCAAGAGCAGCTGCATTCCACATTTGTCTGTCCTGCCTAGACTTTACGCAGGGTTTATACAAGGTAACTTTCAGGCACAGGCACACCTCCTCTGTTACACTGCAGCATGTTTAAAATGTGTTTTTGTTTTTAGAGATAAGTATTCCCGCAACTGTCCTTTGTCGATATCTAACCCTGAAGCTAAATCTTAATGACAGTCAGCCTCCACTGCAACATATATTGTGTTTATCTCTGCAGGACAGAAGTCATGGATCGAAATTTATATTTAATTGTCAATGATGAATAGGTATCAGATTGGGTGAGATGAATTTTAAAAAGACAAGCTCCAAGAGAGCAGTGTAACCATCTTAGCCATATAACCCAATTGTTGGTCGCAGCATAAAACCACATCATGAATATGTAGATCCTAGCTCAGTTTGTGAGCTCCTTTATTTGGCCTGGAATGTGTACTCCCAAGCTCACTGTAGATAATTAAAGAGAAAAAACAGTCGGCCCAGTTAAAAAACAATGCACTGAATACACCCGCCAGTTTTCACATCCCTGCAATCCCATTTCCGTCTTCAGTTCATTCTTATTAACAGCAGAGTGGAGCTAAATCCTTTACACATATTCACACACATGTAAACCGGAAACACTGTTTTAATCACAGTGGCTATCAGATACTATACTGTCAGAATATTCATGCTCCTATTATTTATCAGAAGAAAAAAAAATGACATTGAATTAGTAAAATAATTTAAACTAATTAGTCAACCCAATTGGGGAAATTGGGTTGACTAATTGAGAGGAAAACATGAAAACCGCATTTGTCACTCATTGCCTAAACATAAAAAGAAGGATTTGGAACATACTCAGAGTTATAAAGACTAACAGAGAACTAAGTGAAAGCCTCCAGGCAAACTATGCAGGCCTGACATTATAAGCCTACTTAATTAATCTTTTTTTTTTTTTCAAGTAGCTGTAGGTGCCAAACTTTGTCTATACCTTATAACCCTGCAGTGCATGGGCATGTTGCACAGATGTGTCATACTAATTTTGCTGATCTGATAAACCTCTAGAGTGATCTACTGTATCTACTCTATTCATTATAGCTCAGGTAACAGTATACATGGAAATGAGCAACTTTTTTTTTGTTTGTTTGTTTTTTTTTTTTACAGTGAAGTCATAACTTGACAATTTATTTAGAAAGCAAAATGTAAGTGCGCATAAATGTGCAAATTTGCAAGTGGGTTATAGCCTGACTAGCACAAAACAAAACAAGAAGTAAAACAAACACTGTACTGATGCCTGAAATTCATAGTACAGGCTCAGCTGGACAGCTTTTTTTTTTTTTTTTTTTTTTTTTAAATCCTTGAATTTGATCTCTGATGGAAATATCCCAAACTAAAACATTTTCCCTTTTTGAAGACTCACAGATGTGAGTTCTCTGCGATTGGATGGGTGGAAGATTGTTCAGCAGGCTAATAGAGCTCAGTGCTTTCAAACATTTTATTTCATGGATGGCAGAGCATTAGTACTTACTCCACGTGCAGTTGGCCCTTTGCCACTCAGTAAATAGCTTTCACATACTGCTGAAATTCATAGATAATTCAGTTAGCATTCTTCCCTCTATTTCAACTGCAGGGATGGAGAACACCCACCTGCTAAATGACCACCTGCATTACGAGGACATTTGTGGCTAGTCCCTTTGAAGTGACTCAGAAAAGAAAGTTGGACCTCTTCAGTTTTTACACATTATGCAAAAATTATTCAAAATGTATCTAGTTAAGGTTTTTTTTGTGTGTGTACAAACTACCTTATTTCATCTCACTTGAAAGGCTGTTCTCCAAATTTCTCTGGACAAAACAAATTGAAAGAGTTGTATAAAGAGAGCTAATATAATAAAGTATTCTTTGCTTGTTTCATTTGGGTATAAATTACCTTACTTGTGAAAATATGTTCAGTGTTTCATTTTATTTGTTACTCAGTATTAATTTGTTCTTGTGGTTAAGGGTTCTGATTATGCTTTTCTTGGTATTATGTCTGATTTACTGCAAGTGTCATACATACATTTCACTTGACTGAATTTTAACTTTTACGTTTTCAAGCTCAGTGTGAAATAGCTGATTAACTTACTGTACAGCAGGCTCTCAGGTCAAGTCTTGGTTTCATAGAAAAAATAGATCAGCTCTATTCTGGCACTATGTTGAAAAATACAGTGGGTGAAATTTGTCTATCTTCTCATTTTACTTTCAAAGTGAATATGGAAACTGGGCAAGAGAAACTGAACAATGCGCCCTGTGCTTTTTCACATGGGGTGGCATGGGGGTAATGAGTTTCTGCATTATCCAACCATGTGTGTTCAAATATACAAATCGGAACAGCAACAACAACAAGAGAATCACATCAGTGTGACATTTTTTGTAACTTTTCAAAATATTTTATATTCATCTCTCTAGTGTTTTAGTGTCTGCACTGTGTTATGGTATTGTATATCTACATCCACTATGGGGCATATGTATACTACAGATAGATGCCTACAGACTGACAAGATTCCTCCTCCTCTTCTGCATTATTCAAATGATATTCAGAAGCTATCTGAAAACCTGCACTACATGTTTTTGTAACTCTTCCTCTCATGTGACTTCCTCTCCTCTAGTCTCGAGAGCCACTGGCGCTGAGTGACCTCAAAGCAGAAGTGTCACCGAGGGTCTCTGCTGAGGATTTAATCGACCTCTGTGAGCTGTCACCGGGTGGGTCCACCAAGAGGACCAAAGCCAGCAAGCCCAAAATCGTCGCTGTTGACATCCGCAGTGTGGAGGAGTATCCTTATGGCATCAGTGACACTGCATCATTGAAAGTCAGATACTAATGCTTGGCCTGTTTTCACAGTTATCTTGATGGTACTTGATTATAACTACTCTGCCATAGTTAAGCAAAGAAATTGCTGAGAGAATTACAAAGAGGTGTTTTTTCTGTCCGGTTTCATGAAGGGTGTCTGCAGACTGGCAGTGCTGCTTCCCAGCAAGCAGCATTTCACTTCTTACCTTCAGGCTGTTTTGATTTCTTGCCCCAGCTACCATGTAGGCACACTAATTACATCATGCTATGAAATCAGATTTGTGACATACTGGGGAAAAAAAAAAAAAAAAACATTCTGTATTTCTATGACAGAAATGCTTGTGTTGACATTGTGTGCAACACTGGAAGTGTTTGAGTAAGCCAGACTGCTGGTGTGGTGTGCAGTTTGGTAAGACACTGTTATGCACACAAATTGTATCGGTGTCCACAAATACAGACTCCTTGACAAAGCCTGAATTTGTGCAAGAGTAAGTCATGGCACCATGTAACCGATCTGTCTTTAAATTGTTGCAGCAACCTTTGCGTTCATGTAACTGAGGTATATGCTGCCAGTTAGGTGACTACAACTTTAAATGTCAATAAATAGCCATCGAGCATCCAACATAAGTAATTGACCATTTGCAAAATAATGATTGACATAGTGACCCAACAAAGATTGCCTGGTATTCACTTCTATGTGCCACTTGTTCGTAACAACTGTGGTTTGACATGACATTGAGAGTACTGAAATACGGTCTCTGTTGCAGCTGATTGACACTTGACAAGCACATAAGACGGTAAAAACGTGTTGTTGAGGCAGATAGTGGATAGATAGATTGTCAGACATACAGCAACAGTAACTAAAGAGGGGCAGGAGTTTACAAGAAATGTTGTTCCAGCTGCCATTCACTCATTTGAAGCACACAGGTAATGTATATGTATAAATGTAAATGGAAACTCCTTTCATAATCGCTTTTGTTTGTTGTCTCATAGCAGGAGATCAACAGCAGCAGCTTAGCTAGGGAAATGGTTTCTAAATTGCATTCTTTCAGTGTTAGGTTTCTGAAGGCTCTGGTGTGCATGGCTCTGATTAGTGTTGTTTTGAAAGTGACTCTGACTTATGACATCGGTAGGATAAAGATCTTTGGACTTAAGTCTGTGTCTCACCGCTTCAGGCTGTACCTCGAGGAGAAGAGTAACCTATTTACTGTGCCTGCTTTGTTTTTTTTTTTCAATATTAAGACAACTTCTAAAGTGTCCTGACACACATACACCCATGCAGACTCATACACATGCGCCCAGTAAACAGTTTCTTTCCCCCTCTGTGCGTTTTATGCCTGAGTATCTTATCTTTTGTCGATCTCTCTCAGGTGCCAGTGCATTGCACGGTTGCGAGAATGAACTGTGGGCACAGAGAGTGAAACAGCTCTGTTCCCAGGACAGGCAAGTTGTGGCAGATTCAAAGGGGGATGATCTACTCCAGTCACGTGCTGCCAGGCTCTGCAGCATTCTCTGGAGAGGTCGAGTTAGGCCCTTCATTCCAGCCCAGGCTGTCCTACCGTATCCCTCAATCTGAGAGATGGGGGCATGAGGGAGCAGGGATTAGCCCCAGCCTGTTCTCTGACTCTGAGGAGAATGGATTCTGTTGGCCTTTTCAATATACTCTAGTTTCCTCATCCATGTCCTGCCCTTTTCTATATTTGGTTTGCTCTTTAGCTGCCAGTCTTTTGTTATTGTCCTTTTTTTAGCTGTTTTTGTCACCCTGATATAGCAGTGGACTAATATACATGACTATAGATTTATAGCTGTAATAGTAATGGAGGAATTTGACAAACATAAGAGAGCCAGTTACAGGAATAAGCACATTTTGTCAGGTGGAGTGTGTGCTGTGTGTTTCATACTGTTAGACATTGTCTTGTCTAATAGTCTCAAAAAATCTGATGAATGTGTCTCAGGGCTTCGCTGTCACCTTGGATTGCTATAATGTGTTTGCCAAGTAAACAGAAGATGCAAATTACCGGAGCATTTGATTTTCACTTGACCTCCATTAACCTTTGTCAACAGTAAGCCTAAGTAGAATTAACTATTTTCTATCTCCATTTCATTATAACACATTGTAGTCAGTTTCCAGGTACTGTATGACTGAGTATCTAATTTAAAATGTTGTGTTTGTGTGTGCATGTGTGTGTGCACATGCATCCATGCAACATCTGTGCTTTCACATGCATGTCTTTATGTGTGTGTAGGGCTCCCATGCCAAAAGAAAACAATTTAAGTCCCTTAAATTGAAAATTAAATCCTCAACTGGTTGCCACATTCCAGGGCCGGACTGGGAGACTTTTTCAGGCCACGAATCAGTGAGGTATCAGGCCAGAGCGTGGGCGGGGGGGTTAATGCGGTGCCACTCGGATGCAGGTCGGTGAGGGGGGGGGGGCGGAGTAGTAACATGAAGGGCGCAAGCCAGTAATTTTGCCTAGGGTGGCAACAAAGGCAGAACCGCCACTGCTTCCGCCTCCTCTTCTCTCCTCCACAGTCAGACACACACGCGAGTCGCGACACCCCCTTCTCAGCATACTGCCTGTTTATATTGGACTTGGACTGTTGGGGCGGGTGTTAATCAAAACAAACCAATCACATCTTGAGCTCTTCACAGGTTGCTGGCCTCTGATTCGCCTGGCCTGTCTCTCTGACTTTAAAAAAAAAAAAAAAGGTCAGACTGGCGAAGCCGACCGGCCTGACAGCTGATTGGCCTGGCCGGCGACCTGTCTTAAAAAAAAAAAAAAGACGGGCAGACCACCAGGCCAGTGACAGGCTGGCGCTTCGGGAAATCTCCCGGTTCTCCCGATGTACAGTCCAGGCCTGCCACATTCAGTATCCCCTTTATCCATTTAATCTCTCATTTTACTATTGCAAATGGGCAGCTTTTTATTTATCACTCATGGCAAAGTGCAGGAGCTTGATGTTGACTTTGAAAGTTTCCAAGCAATGGATGTGAGCCTCCCACTTTAGGTCGCCAGTGGACTGGTAATTGTTTATTGGGGCTAAAGAGCCATTAATCTGTCAGGATTAGTGGAGAGAGTTAAGGATTCTGGAATGTCAATCCCTCACGCCAAATTCCTTCTTCTGATAAACAGAGGTTCCTCAGGCTTACCCACAAGGACAAAAGAGGATTTGACCACTTTAGCAGGATTTGGCAACCCCTGTCCACCTTTATTGTGATCTCAGACACACGGCTGTTTTGGTTTGTGTGGTCACAGAAAGTGGATTAAATTCAGATCTGTGTGGTGTAAATTAGTACTGTCAAGATTTAGCTTTCGTTGGCACCTGGTCGATAATAAACATTTACCTCTGCTAAAACAACACTGCCATGAGCTTCTTGTAATTCCAGACGTAAATGTACCACAGTGGGATTTGTCAGTCCATAGCTTATACTGTACATTATGTAACAGCCCTAAATGTTCTTTCATCACGTTAAGTGAATAGCACTAATTCATCCAGCAAAGAAACCGAGCGTTGCTTGTCTTAAAATATGTAGCAATAATGTCGATAGCTGCACACTCTGGAGCAGAACAAGCTCCTTTTTTCGAGAGTGATTATTCAATTAAATACCACTCCGGCTCGCTCACTGTCCCCGTGCTCTTTCCTCCACCACTTGCCTAGCAATCTTGTGATTTCTGTGACCCAACAGTCCCTTTTCCCTCTTTTATCTCTCATTCTTTTATCTTTTCTTTCTTTGCTTTTCTTTTTCTGCTGACTCCATTATTTCATTCACGCACCCTCCTCTCCCTCCACACCTTCACCCCCCAATCAGAGTTACCTTCTCCTCTGAGATTGAGCTATTACTTTCATTTGTCTGGCTCATCATATTCTTCCTTCGCCCTCCCTGTCTCCCTCTCCTTTCCCCTTCCCTGCATTTTTGTGGGCTACTTTTTCCCACACGGCTATCTCCAGGCTTCTCTTACATAGCTCTGGCTGCGCTGATGGTCTGTCTTTTTCATTCTGCATCAATCTGATAAGCATTATAACAAGCACGCTAATTAGGGTATCACTGAACTGGCCTGATACAGTTTCCTGGTATCCACTGTATTCATGGTGTCTACTGATGTGATACCCGTGATAATGCAATTCATTAGAAACACAATTGCTATCAGTTAAAGATTCACAAAGAAATGATTGATTAGCAGACACTTAACCTAAATTGAGCCATGCTGTATTTGGCTTTTAAAGATTTTAGCAAGTCTCTGTAGGAAACCAGTGGAGGGTCCCTTCCTCCTGCCGCACCATGCCTTGTATCTCTTTTGCTTTACAGAGAATATAATAGTCTTTCAATATGAACAGGGACTATACAGTGTGACCCTGTGAATTTAAGCTGGTATTTATAGAGGCTAAAGATTCATTACGGTGTCAAAGCAGTGGATAGTCTACACTCCAATGTTCACTTAAATCATGTCCAAAGGAGCTGTTTTTATGCCCCGTACAGAGAAACAAGACTGTCCTCTGACAAAAAAACAACCCTATAGGTTGTTTGCACAGCAGCTTATTACAACCTATAATTACATTTTAATGTAAAGTGACCTCTAGCATTCCTGTAAATAATGAAATTGCCATTCAGCCAATGTTAGGTAGCATTTTGTAACCCTAACTCTGACCTTTTTACCTTACCTTACCTTAACCATTACGACATTCCCTTCTCCCTTCTCTAAGCTTTTCCTAACCTTAACCAAGTATTTTTAGTGGCTAGCGAGCTAGTTAGAGGGGTAATGACCTAACTTGCCTCGTAGATTTGGGTCCTTTGGGTCATATTAGAGATGCTTCTGTGGGTGACATATGTGGCTAATTTAGGAAACACTCCTGTTGGTCATATTAGAGGGTTTTAACAAATGACCTATGTGGTTGTATGGCTTGGCGGACCTGTTAGGAGAGAAACAGTTATTCTTTACTATTGCAAATGTCCATTACCAGTACATTAAAAATGTAAGGGGTTTTTATCAAATGGGCGTAAAGGAGACCTTGTGTAACCTTTCAGAAAGTGGAATTAGATGTTTTGTGACTCTTATACAGTTAAGAAGCAGTTAACCTAAATTATTTTTCATTTGTAGTCAGTACTGACAGTGTCCACGGTGTGAGCATAAAGCTGTGGCCCTTAACCTCTGATGTGTCCAGCTTCAGCAGAGGCCACATCTCTGGCAGCATCAACATCCCCTACAGCACAGCGTTCGGCCCCGACGGTGAGGTGCTGCAGTGTCCTGCAGCGGGAGCGCTCCAAAACTTCAGAGGGCGCGTCATTGTGGTCATCAGCCATGCCATGAAGAGTGCTGCAATGGTGAGAAAGCAATCACACACAAATGCACACACACACACACACACACACACTTGTGTATTTCAGTGTTTTGGGTAGCCCTGTGTATTTGTATGCTGTTTGCTCTCATACAAACAAATATGAATACACATAATAATACAATATTTAACAATATACTCTTAAACTTATAATTATGGAACTTTGCCAAATGGGGATAAATGATATGGTAAAGAAAATCACATTCCATTTATTTTGACAGATATTGTGATGTCAATATGATTCACAGCTTTAGTGAGAATTAGAGTCATTTTTGCATCATAATTTTCATTTTCACTGAAAAAGATATTAAAATGATGATAATGTTATTTTTGCTTGGTGTACCAAACAAACATGCTTGTTTTTTTTTTTTGTTTTTTTTTTTAATGTCCGTACAATATGATTTGCAGGCCAGGGCATCTCTACAGCACCACAATACTCTATTTATACTTAGCCATATTGTAATTCCAATAATATTTTGATTTTGATTGTTTGATTATTCAGGCCTGCTGGCATTTCAACATGCATGATGGTTAGCAGCTATTCATGTGCAGGTTTTGACACGAAACTCCCACGTTGTTCCCACATTGATAGTGGTGGTGCTGGTTTTTGTAATCAATCCCTTCACACAATAGTGCCTTTTACAGTTTCCTTGGGTTATTCCTTGATGCAAATTAATGCTCAACTTTGCTGCAAATCATCTGAAAATTGCTAGGAAATTGGCAAGACATTCTGTCCAGTTCCAGTAAAACTGCAAGGATTACCAAAATTTGCAAACCAGATAAAAACTTGGTACTGCAGTGCTGGTTTAAAAAGATGGCAAAGAGTTTTCCTCTGCAAAGCATTGTAGGAGGTTGAAATTGAAAAAGACCTCATTGGCTTTGCTGAGAGGAATTGAGTTTTATTTTTTCATTATTTATTTATTTTTTGGTTTTTGTTCTGTGTTGTAAGGGCACAGTCTCATTTTCCCAGGAAGAATTGTGTAATGTTTACACTCAGAACATTTCTAAAAAGGACCGTGGGATGGTCAGAATCTGATACTATAACAGCAGACACATGATGGGACAACAAAACTACAGTCTTAATTAATTCATTACTCTTTGCATGCACAACTTTTACCTTGAGTGACAATACACCACAGTTTCATGTTGGTTAACCGTAGAGTAAAATCTGCCAAGGAGTAAATAAATAAAATCTGTAGAGGCATGTTAATCATTTATTTTGCAATTAATTTCATTTTTAGCACAGTCATTCTGCTTTTTTCTAGCACAACTAACAATCTTCACACAGAATATCTTTACAAGAACACTTGTCTTATCTATTTAAAACTATAGAACCATTCCAGAAAAAAATCACAGAAGGTTGAAAGCCCCGAAGCCCGCTTTTTTAGTGAGATGTTTCATGGATTGCTCTGTAAAGGTCCTGGGTGGGGGTCATGTCTGGGTGGACTTCAGGGTCACACTGGCTCCTCCACCTCCACAGCTCCTCTGATCACTGAGTGGATCTGCCTCCTTCACCCTCATCACCAGCTTTTCCCCAAACAGAAGGCTAACTAGGTCTTCATGGGTGAGAGGAGGATTTGAATAAAATCCGTTTTTCTTCTTCTTCATCTTCCTTTTTTTTTTAAACACTGGGGATCTTTCATCAGCAAATCCCCAACATTGGTGAGACAGCTCCAAGGAATTTGTGAGGTAGCTACAGGCTGTTTCACAGTATCATTCTCTCCACCCTAAATTTTGCAGTTCTTCTAAGGTTTTTTACGCATTATGTCATTTTTTTCTGCATATGACTGGCATTTGTAATTGGCATTTTATGAAAGAAAAGAGGCGGTGTTGGGCTTTATTTTTCCATTAGACAGCATTCAATTATCAATCAGCAACATGTATGACTTAATTACATACATACCTCTAAAATATTTCAAAATCTTAATTTACATCAATGAATTTTTACAGATTTTTACTTTTTTTAATGAATGTCATTGTGAATGTAATTTAATTTTCCCTAATAGAAGTAAATTGTGTACATGTTGTGGAAATTAAATCATAATGTAATAGATAAAATATATATATATAATGAATATCCATCATTCTGGAGGATGTTAATATGTGAAAAAAGGTTATCATTCTCTCAACATTGTCATTCTCACTTTATACAGTAAATGAAGAGAGGTGTTTTAATGGAAAAGTGCAGTGTACTTTTTCACTTGATGTCTGATATTTACTGCATGACCGCCTTATTGGAAGAGTAGGAGATAGACAGGCAAAGGCCAGCAGACAGTACAATAATGAGACAGACCGGCTATCAGCTATCAGGCTCAGAGAGGAAAGCCGAATAAAAGTGATGTGAGTGAAGTTAGGCCAAAAGCAATTGTATTGAATGAGTAGCCTCCTTATCAACAGGTTAATACTTCTATTTTCACCTTTTTGTCAGTGGAGGACTTACCATGTTTACTTGGAAAGTTATTTTCAAGTGTTGCAGGTGACTTGAGTCAAAGATAATGTTTCATGACCCAAATCATTGTAATTATCGCAGAAAACAAATTAAAATGGGTCTGAATCGGCAGAGAAGGTATTTCTTTAATTCCTGCAAAGTTGGTTTTTGAAGGTAAGAGCTTTTTCAGGACACAGACAGGAGCTGAAACAGCATTTTGCATGAATCTTTCTGTTTGACATTTCAGTGCACGAAAATAACTTTAGGTCTGCATCAGCATTACACACCAGAACTATACCAATGATTATACTCGTATGAAATTCCTCTTTTTGTGCTCTCTTTGGAATAAATTAGCCGAACTTATATTTAAAAACTCAGCAGGGATAGTGCTCCAGGCTACTTCCCGATTTAGAAAACTGTGTCCTCCTTCCATATGTTGGAAAGAGGAAAAAAAGAGAGAAAGAGAAAACTTCTCCTTAATTATAGAGACAGTCCTACATTTTTGTAAGTGAGTAGCAACAAGAGAGGTCTGTTTCCACTCACATCGGAAGACCTGTGCCTTACTGTCAATGGATTAGCATGATACAGTAATGGGGGGATTTACCTCCAAAGAGAGTGGGACAAACCTAAAGCTGTCTTGAGTTTGTTTATGGTTTATACATTCATGAAGTCAGCACAGGGTCATAACTCTCCAACAAATTTTGGCTCTCTACCTTTCAGATTTTGCAGAGTTATCACTAAGTAGAACAATGCAGTGCATTATGTTTAAGCACAGTACAAAATCAGAATTGCCACATAGACATGAATATGATGGATCAACTAATGGTAATCGAAACAGCAATTTTTCATACAGTGTGACCTGTGGGTATTGATTTGCAGGGAGCATTTATCTGCAGAGAGAAGCAAAGATGTTTTACTGTTTTGATCAGTCATCAATATCAAGGTTGAGAGTAGTTCATTGGATGATTGGATGATGAGGTAAAAGCCCTCCACATTCCCTGTGTGACTTTTGTGATGAGCAAGAATGAATCATTGGACACTTCAGCTCAAAAGCTCACTTGATCGCTGTTTACATGTGTGCTGCACCGGTGGCACAACCATTCGGTTTGGGTTGAGGTGAGTCTGCTTGAAGTGTGGCAAGACTCGTAAAGGTTAAAACAGATTGTGGCTGCTCTAAAATAAAAGGGTTCAAAAGTACCCCCTGTGAAATTGCTTACTTTATTCCCTCTTTTGGCATTCATTAACAGACAAAAAACATCTGACAGTTTTCCACGTCTCTCTCTCTCTCTCTCTCTCTCTCTCTCTCTCTCCTCCAGTTCACAGCAGCTTTGTTAAGGCAGAGCACAGCAGGTTTTTTTTTTTTTTGGTTGACTATTTGCTCAAAGGGGCCCTCTCCCTCCATCACCATCACCATAAGCAAACCAAACCACAATTCATTTTTTTATGTTAGTGGGGGTTGTTGAGTCCCTAAAAGTCCTCCAGCGTATGGGGCTAGTGAGCACTGAGTGTGACACCAGTGACGTTAGTCTTCCTCACACTATACTGTGTTCAGAGTAACACTGCATAGAGCTAGCTCCTCCTCCCTACAAACAGGGAACATCACCATCAGCTATGTGCTGCAAAATACTGAATTTGACTGAGGCTGAGATGATATTTGTGAAGGCTAGCTTTACATAGATCATAGTGGACATAAAGCACTGTGCGCTCATGTGTCCTCAAGGTAAACAGTTTTGTTAATCTTTGAATATGTATGTATCACTACCAAAAAGATTCAAGCCAAAAAAAAGATCCTTATATACAATAATTATCTCCACTAGGTGGCAGACAGGAGGCAACCGTGTGTGTGTGTGTGTGTGTGTGTGTGTGTGTGTGTGTGTGTGTGTGTGTGTGTGTCCACAACAAATCTCACTGGACCGCCTACATACTACTAGACCCATCAGCCTAGTATTTTTTGTGCACAGTTATGACTGGATGATGAAAGACCTTTGAAAAACATTTGTTCTCACTACTCCCTCTCTTCATTCACCCTCTAGCTCGCTCGACCACTGCTGTTATCTCTCTCTCACTCTGGTGAAGTGGGAGGAGGAAGAGGAAGGGAAAACCTTCTGACCTTCTCCATGCCGAGCCTGGGGGTCCATTCAGGGGGTGAAGGGGAAGGTCCTTTATGCTGCACTAGTTAAAATCAGGAATGTCAGGGCTCTATAGGACATGCAGGAGCATTATTGGCAGAGCTAGCTGAGGGGACAGACGATGTCCGGTTTCAGGTGGTGTCTTCCAAGGAGATCAGGAGACTTGCAGTAGAGTATGTGTGTCATGTCTTTGCTGAGTGAAACAGGTTGTCACCTCTTTTTGCACTGCTGTGTGGGATCTGTTGGAGGATAGGGGTATTTTTCTCTGTGGGGCCGCTCATCCTGGGGCCTTGGTGCAGCGCACAGGGGAGAGCCAAAAGTGTTTTGCTGAATTTTGTGTTTGGTTGGGCAAAGTTGGCCATTTGGCTCACAAGAGGAGACAGGCTGCAGGGTGGGGGGCTTGTGGATGTAATGTTGGTGTTTAAGGGGTTTTTCTCTGTGCGCCTTAGGGCTGACTTGAAATATTACTGCTCGGTTAATGATAAAGAGTTTTCAGTGGGGTTTCAGTGTGTTTGTTGTTTAGGTGAGGCTGTCAGTACATTGAGGGATGGGAATCTTTTAATTTGTCGGGGATTGTTTTTTTTTTTTTTTTTCCTCTTATGCTGTGGGCAGGTTGTGTGCAATTGTTGGTTTGTATATTTGTTTGTATGGATCTGTTTTGATGTGATGTTGTTGGTGGGGGTCTCTGGATAATGTAGTGTTCATGTGTGTGCATGTGTGTGTGCATGTGCAGTTAGTGAGTGTGTCTGAGGAGGAGAGGGGCAGCGTGTTTCATTTTATTTTCTATTTAATCTTTTCTATAATGTATGTGGTGGGTAGGTTTTTTTTAGCAGTTGAATCTGAAGCTTTGGAGATGGTTTTTTTTAAAGGTGATAAAAGACAAAAGTCTCTCTGTCTCTCACACTCTCACTCTCTTAATCTCTCAATCTCACTCTCACTCTCACATCTGAAGCCATATCTGACCTGACTGTGGTTTTCTGGAACATGAGCGAAAGCAGAACTACAAGACTACAACCAAAATGGGCACATAGCAAACCTTTTCTTTTTGGAAAATACAAGTTCATATTTGACAAGGATCTGCCTCAGAGATTTTTTTTTTTTTACCTTGAGCATTGCATATTAAAAACTTTTTTCCCCATTCAGTTGACTTTGACTCTGTGCGGAAGTCTTATAATAGCAGGGAAAGCAGCATTTTTTTTCTGCATATGTGTTCATACATGTGTCTGCAGCTAATCTCACATACTACTGAGCCTGTCAGCCTGACTGTATGATCAAGGACCTCTCGTGGTTATGGTCATTCAAAACCTTTGAAAAACATGTTTTATACTGCATTTGAGTGTTCCCTCCTCAGCTGGTTTGTCATTCAAGTCTAAGCACCAGAGAAGGGGAGATACACAAGCAGTGCCTCCATGTTTTCCCTTCTCCTGGTGAGTGAAAAAGGGCAGGTTTGCCGTCTGAGTGCTGGAGAAGGGGAGATACACCTGGTGGAGATATGCACTATACTGAGTGCTCTCTTGTAGTTATATATGATATGAGTTACATGCAGCATGAGCTGATACTGGACTATCTTTAGACCTTTATTAAAAGAAAGAACAGTCTCCCATGTATCTCCTCTTATGGTTTAATATTACATAGCTGTATTAGTATAGAGAACACCATATACTAAACTGTAAAGCCATATCATCATTGTCCAAACTAATTTTTCCACCACATTTCATAAATGTTAATGGAGAGCAAAGGGGCTTTCTTGGCATCAAGACCAGACTTGTTTGTGGGCTTTGTTTTGATTCAAGCACTGCAAAGGCATATGTCAGATGTTATGTGTTTGTTGTACTTCATAGGGGCTAGATCCCATTTGATCTTACAGTGGGACAGCTGTCACTCCGTTCTTTTCGATTCTCAGTCAAGCGTTATGTGGTTTATCCCCTCGTGATGACATTTGTTGATACTTCTCTTACCACACCCCACACTGCAACAAAGGGGTTACGAGAAAGGTTTAAGGTTTTGGCGCAGTTGAGTCAATACTTGATTTGGAAACCCTTTTGCTCCATGGGGAGCCACCTGAGCCAAATTTTACATTTTTTTTTCCAGAGTATTTGAGTTTTTTTGTTTTGTTTTGTTTTTTTTTTCATTTCTGACAATAATACCTGCCAGTGATTGTGTACTAATGACTAAATTGATAGCATAACAAAAGTAATCCATCAGAGATGTAGAAAAAATCCTGTCTAGCTTTTGAAGAATTGCGGGGATTTTCATTTGGCCTGCAAATGCAGAACTGTGCTCTCTGACTTTTCTGTCTGCGTTTGGGCATTGTTGTGGCTCTTTGAAAGCGGATGATTCCTCAGTTAACCTGTGTGGGGTAACTGCCATTTCCCCTTGTGTTGAAACAAATTCACTGTCTCAAGTTTTGTGGACACATATACCTCTCAATGATAGGTTCCTCAGCAGGTTTAAGTCCTAAGTCCGTACTGAGTCCCTGAAAGTCCCCCAGTGTGCATGATATTTGTGAAGGTAAACTTCACATACATCAGAGTGTGAGTTTCAGCCACTGTCAACATACAGCTGAATATGTACCACTACCGAGAAGATTCGATCCAGGAAAAAAGCTATTCATAAAAATAGATATATTAGGAGTTACAATCCGTATACAAATGTATAAACACACTGAGCACTGAGCAATCATTTTCACTTCTAGGTTAACAGGTTGGTTTTTTTTTTCAGCCTCAAAGGGGAGGCTGTCTTATAGTACAGTGTTTCCCAACCTTTTTTGTCTTGTGTACCCCCTGAGCCTTTTTGTCAGACCACGAGTACCCCCTCACTCATACGTGGCTACGGGGGGGGGGGGGTTAGGGTTATCATGGTCCCGGGGGTGTCGGGGGGGACAAGAGCCCTCCATCCATAAATATCAGTAAAATATCAGTAAAATATGAACTATTTCTGACATTAATATCCTGACAGACTTTTTGAAAGAATCAAAAGCTCAGTATTTGCTCCTCCTGTGGTCTGTCCTCTCTCTCCCTCACAGTCCTGCACTCACTTGAGCTTGGAAACAGTCATTAGCTATTAGCTTAAACATTGAGCTGAAAGAGGCAGGTTTTGGACCGAGCAGGGGAAAAATATCGCTTTTCATATTACAACCTTGTGCTTGGTGAACAAGTGGTGTAATAAATGACTCACTGGCTTTCACTTGAGGAGGTTTTCTTGCTAGTTCTCATCAGGCTGCTGCCTCTCAGGCTGACGGACTGACTGCAAGTTACCGAGCTGCTGCTCTGCTGGGAGCAGGATGCGGACCAAACCACTTTGAGGCATGGGGGGGGGGTCATAACTTTTAAACACTTAAAAACCCACTATTTTACATTTATAATTAGCACCGCTATTCATTGAATATTACTATATTACTCAAAATTTATGGATGGAGGGCTCTTGTCCCCCCCGACACCCACGGGATTTCCGCCTATGTTTTCACGTACCCCCTGCAATGTACCCCCGGTTGGGAAACACTGTTATAGTAGATGGAAGTGGATCTTCAGTGATTTGTAAGCCACTGTGTTTTTGTTTGTTTGTTTGTTTGTTTGTTTATAGCATATAGAATAAGGCAAGAAAAGAGTTAGAATACGCCGTTACACTGACAACACTGTACATGGTAAGCTGGAAAAACAATAAAACAGCAGTAAAAACAACAAACACACTATGAATTAGATATTGAAAGGTGTATTGAAAGACATCAGAAGGACTCTGCCGCTGATCTTGATCTGCATTACAATAAATTTTTTATGAATTATCCATAGGCTGTGGATGAGGGTGAATTACCAGGGCTGTGAATCCGAAAAGGTGGCATTTAAATTAATCCTCTTTGCGGGACTTTTTTTTTTAGGCACCTTAGCTATAATTGGCATCATTCATTGCATTTCAGAATTTCATTTAATTAAACACTGTAATGTTACAAGCAGATAGAAAGGTGTTGTAATTAAATTTCATCACATCTCCCCCTGGGACGTCTAAGGGCATCTAAGGGCGCTCTCACAGGAGCCTAACATGTACAGCACTAGACAAAGGTGTTAAACATGGCATATAACACACGGCATATTAAAGCAACAGCTGTGCGAAAAGATCTTCGGAATAGAAAAAAAGATTTTTTCATATTTCTGTTATAGGTGCTATTTTCCCATAATACTGCTGTGAGTCATGAAAGGGTATATTTAAATACAGGTTCTTAAAAATGCCTGGATACAAGATCTGTTTCTCTGTGTTTTTCCAAGGGAATCATCAGTGCATGCACCAATAAACCTGCCTTACACCTGGCCAGTTGTAAACACACACTGGATTCATTTCAGTTATGTTATGAAGAATCACCTTGACAGTAAGAGCATGTTTGAACGTGTCATGTAATAAGTCATGAGGTCTTTCTCAAGTGCAAAAGTGCAGTTATTATGCAAAGGTGTTGTTTCCCACAACAGTCATGAGCGATGATGCAAGGAAGCCTCTGAATAATCCCTGGAAGCCCCTCATGGCCCGGTCATCTGATGCTTGGAGACAGGTTTACGTCATAAAAAAGAAAAAAAAAAACTTTATTTCTCTTCCCACCCCCCACCCCCACTTTACCTCTTCCTAGTTTGCAGCCCATCTGGTCAAAGTGAACTTTCCACGGGTTTGTATCCTGGATGGAGGAATCAACAAGATGAAGCCCACTGGACTCCTGACCGTGCCGTCGCCCCAGATCTGACCACAACCCTCATTCCACAGTCAAATTCACCCTCACATGAACAAAAGGCAGCAGAGGAAACAAACCGTGTTTTGTACTGATACTGAAAAGGAAAGATGAAAGAAAAATGTCATCATTGTGTGTAGACGTGTGTAGCAACTAACTTCAAAGAACTGTGCTTCAGATCACCGCCTTGCAATGATCAAACAATGAAAATCTGTATCAAGTAATATTCATTTTTTTTAACCCATTTTTTTTTAAGTTCACTGGATAAATCGGACAACTTATCAAAGGTGTGACAAGTAATAAAAGACTAGATTAAATAAAACATTTACACTATCTAGTTGTTTGTTATCATTTAACTGTTTTTTATGCCTCCCTGTTTCCTTATCACACGGTTGAATAGATGATTTATTTTCTGTGGAAAACAGCTTTGTGTGATTGTATAGTACAAACCTTGCAGTGATTAAAAAAAAAAAAAAATCTTTCTGCAACTAAGTCGAAGCTTGATGTACAGGTGCTGCCTGCTCACAGTCAGTCACTTGATCTCACTCGAATACCATATTGTATGTTTGATAGAGTGAGAATAATGCACATGCTGGTCTGGTGTCTTCATAATTATGGATTATATGCCATTGTTGATGGCAGTTTCAGGATGTCAGCAACTTCATGTACATAAGAGCCTGATGAATTTAAGGGAATCCTCAATAAATGGTAGGAAAGCTTTTTTTTTTTTTTTATGGTGAAGTAACCCTGTCTTGCACCATTACGACACTCGTTATTGTCTTTCATCATCAGGTATTCCACTGTTGCGAATGTGGTTAGTACAACTGTCATTCATGTCTTAAGGCACTTCCTCCAACACTGTCATGGGCGACACACCCACAAAGCTGTGTGTATAAAAAAACAGAAGCAACCATTTGGGATTTGTATTCTTCAAGGAACTTTTCTTGGCCTCACAAAACAAGGTAAGAGAGATGCTACTGGGATAATGGGATGAAAGCAAAAACTTTCTCATTAGGAATAATTCACCATATGTAAGGGTTAGTTTGATGAAGTTGCATATCAATTATATTTGTTGGTTTGCAAACAATTTAATGATGCCATAACTTTTCCCCTTTATGAACACCCTTATAATACACTCTGCTCTTTTCTCTGCCCAAATGTAATCTTCGATTGTAATTGCATTGCCTGCCATTTCAACATTTAGTGAAGTATCTTAATTACTCCTACTTCTTGAAGGTTGTACAGATCGGTTTATTCTTACAGTGAATGGCAGATAACTTCATAAACACACACACTCTATTGGAGAATGGTTATTTTAATGCTCTGGGCTCCCTTCAAGGATTCATCTGCTCTCCAGAGTGAAAATGGTGACGTATAAAGTGACTGTGACTACTGCACCGCGTGTTCATGCTACCACCCTGAACAATATCTACATAAAGCTGGTGGGCACCGATGGGGAGAGTGAGCGCGAGTGGCTCATCAGCTTCAAAGGAGCTGCCGCCTTCACCATCGGAGCAGTGAGTCTGGAATATTCCTGTACATTATGCACCATGTTTTTTCAACTTTACATGTCATAATGCTAAATTAGTGGTGACCATTCAGTGCTGTGCTGTATTGTATATATATGTATGTTCAACAATACCACTGTTTGTATGCTGATCGACAAGGCAAGCACAAAATCAATAAACAGCTAATAAATGTGCCTTTTCTCCACCTCCTTTAGTGTAAGGGCTTGTCTCCCATTCTTCCTTTTTCTCCTCTGTCCAGGTTTCTAGCTTTGAGGTGAGCTGCCCTGCCTCCCTTGGAAAGCTGGTGCTGATAGAGATAACCAAAAGGCCACTCCTTTTGTTTCCGGACGATTCTTGGTTCCCCTCCAAGGTAGAAATCAAGTCTCCAGAGGGACACACTTACCACTTTCCCATCTACCGCTGGATTACGGACAGCAAAGATCACCTGTTCAGAGAGGGCACAGGTTCATGAAGCTTTACTTTTCTACTATGTTGTGTGTACACCATGACCACAGAACATATGAATGAATGATTGAAGTTGTAATGAGGTTAGAATAAATTCTTGCCGACATGTATCAACAGCTGTAAATCTTGTTTTTCTTTTTTTTTCTTGTTTTCAGCTCTGCGAGTCTTTGAAGATAGTCATCATCTTGGCAAGCACAGCAGGGCAACTGAGCTGATGTGGAGAGAGGAGGAGTATCGGTGAGAGTTTTGAGTTTATGCCTTTAAGTGCTCCACAGACAATCCATAGTCAAGCCTCCTCCCCCACTGATTAGCTATGATTGAAATATGATATGTCATAATGATACAAACACCAGACAGTGCTCTTATGCTGTGGCCTATTTTTATATATTAGATTGTATGAACGCCGTGAAATTATAAGATATATGAATACTTGTCAGTTAATATATTATATAATACTTCATGTGGTAGAAATTACCTTTATAGAGAAGAAAACAGGTCTTGAAAGTTCATGAACATGGTGGAAATATACTGGAAGAGCAAAAATAATAAATTATATTATATATTTGCTTTGCGTAATTTTCCTTCATACTTTATAAATACTGTAATTTGAATTTGCTAATCCATGACATTTTGGTTCAAACTGTCCTATTAATCCACATGTCTCTGTTCTTCCACAGCTGGAATGTGTACACAGAGGGGATACCCCACACCATAAAAGTAGGGAACATTTTGGATCTGCCCTGTGAGGTCCGCTTCTCCTTCACCAAGGCTTCAGAGTTTTTGTACACTGCAGCCACAGGGTGATTACATCAAAATTTTCTCAAATACATCCCCTAAAACTCAATAAGTTCCTGTAATACTTTCAGATGCATTGATCCACTTTGAGAATCTGGAGATGAGGTTGAATGAATACATGTTGTTGTTTTTTCCTGTCATCAAATTAATGATCGTCTTTGTTTCCATAAGGCTGACAGAGCTGAGGCTGAAGGGGCTGTCTAACACTGAGGAGAACTGGACTGACATCGATGCTATCAACCGAGTCTTCTGCTTAAACAAGACTGAAATATCAGGTACTGTGCCGCTGGGATGGGTAGTAGCAATGCTTATGTGGTGTTACATACTCAATAAAAAAGACAAAAAAATATATTTGTTTAACTAAAAAAACTGACTCCAATTACAGATACATAACTTTGAATAGTAGTTGTCCAAGCGCCTGAGCATGTCCTACCAGTAAAATTGTTAACTCTGCAAGTGGTGGATCTGTCTGTTGAAAGGTGGAAACTGTCTTTGACACATTACTTTTAACACCATAATGGCTGTGAGCCAAACAAAAAGGGAATTTAAAATTTTTAATTTGCATTTCTCAAACACTGACCAATGCAGTGGTCTCACCATTTTCACAAATGTTTGGCTTTTTACAGTCTGCGTTTTCTGAAGAAAAATGTGAAAATTATACACTGAGTTCTTATGCAATTTCTCCTCACCAACAACCCCCCAGTTACACTGAAACACTCCTCAATATGATGTACCCGGGTGTCTCTCCCTCTCCTTCACTGATTTCATTTGGATTGCCTCTGCAGTTCTTCTGTTGATCACGTGAGGCCATCAAAACTCCACTGGAACTAATTTCACAAATATTATTACTCAGTTACTGCAGCCTAGTTCACATACACAGGTAGTATTATGACTCTCTCACTTCGACCACAGACCCTGCCACTTAAAGGGGCTTATAAAGGGTATCAGACCCTTTGCATTGAAGTTCAGCAGACCCCTTCCGATGAACCAGAAAGCACAACAGCAGGACCCTGGTTCTGTAAAGGAGTGTTCAGACTGTCTCTTAAAGGGGCTTTGCTTTGTTCTCACTACATTACAGCAGGTGCTCTGTGTATTTATAAAATGAAGAAAATAATATAATGTGTGTTTATGTGCAAACCTCAATCAGATTTCCTTGACTGGAATAATTTCTCACTTTTTTCACATTTCGACCAAGTGGCTGATATCTGTAATGGTATACATTTAAAGAGATCTATCCAGTTAACCCTTTTCATTCCATTTAAGTTTAGCAGAGCCTTTCCAATGAACCAGAATGCACATCAGCCGGAGCCTGGTTCTGTTCCGGAGAGTTCAGACCAAACACGAAGCGTCATGGATTTGTGCAAACACAGCTGAGAATTATTTGCTGAAGTTGAACAATTTCAACTGATCCCAATATGCAAATGATGCAGATTCTTCCAGTTCGCGTCATTCACGACACAGAAATTCGCATCATTCGCGTCGTCCATCGTGAATTTGCATCTATTTGCGTCTTTGCGTTGACTTTGTATGTAATCATGCCGCATTAAAAACTCACTTCGCATTTGGTCTGAATACGCCTTTAGACCTTTATGGAATGGAACCTAAATTACTGTATTGTCAGTAGTAACACCTGTGTTTACCCTGCTTTTTTCATGTCAAAATGGCTGCTGTGGAAAAGGTCATTATGTGCTATGCAAGTTAAATGTTGTAGTTATGCTTACATTTGGTTGATGCAAAAGGGTCTGATACACTTATTCTGCCAATAGGCTCTGAAACAGTCCATGTCCATGCATGTGATTCTGAATTCAGCAGAATCACATGCATGTTCACTCATCCTCTGTTGCTCCTGTACGCAGTGTAGTTTGTAGTTAATAGTTTTAAAAATTTACGCCTTGGAATTATAAGGTTCTATCGGTGTTGTGAGCACTTTTGGAATATTGAGCTGAAAAATGTATGCATCCCATATAGCAAAATTGCTGAAACAGTATGGTAAACACAGGTGTTACTTTACCCTACCATTTCCTGTCAAAATGGCTGCTGTGAAAAAAAGTCTATTTTCTCCAAGCAAGAAAAATGCATAAAACTTAAAATAACACCCCACCTAATGTTAATAAGTTGTCACAGAATAAGAATATGTTAATAATTCACTTCTGTGAAAAATGTCAGCTAGAACCTTATTATTCCAAGGTGACGAAATGTCAGTGAGATTTTCATGCCTGAAGCTTAAAGCTAAAGGAGAGTCATAAAACCCTGTTATTTATTTATTTATTTATTTATTTATTTATTTATCTATCTATTTATTTTTCAGAATATGCCCAGGACCACTGGAAGGACGACGATTTTTTTGCCTACCAGTTTCTTAACGGTGTCAATCCCATGTTGATCCGTCGTTGTTCAGTCCTGCCAAGGAATTTCCCCGTCACTGATGAAATGGTCTTCCTTCGTGGTGGGCACAGCTTATCGGAAGAAATGCAGGTATGTTTGTCTGCAGATTACACCAGCACTTTATGTGCTCAGGTATGCATATTACACTATCTGTCATCCCTTTGGGGCTTCTTCCTTACTTCTTTAACTAATAGTGCTTGGCTCAAGCAGCAATAAATTCAGCCAGCAGTTACAGTTTGTCCCAGGTGTCTGTAGACGTGGCAAATCGCTCTTAATGTTAGAACCATGTTTCATATCTGGACATCTCTTGGAGTTTACCTGTTGCATTTACAGTGTGTCCTTACTGTGAAAATATAACGCCTTAAAGATTAAGTAGTGAAATGCAATAATTTTTCTAATATTTCACACAGAATGGCAACATATTCCTCTGTGACTACAAGCGTTTGGATGGAGTGAAGGCAAACGTCATCAATGGAAAGAAGCAGTACCTGATGGCTCCCCTCGTCCTGCTTCACAAAACTCCTGATGATAAACTGATGCCCATTGCTATTCAGGTGAGAAGCTAACCTACAAATTTTGACACTACTTTGGCTGCAGGTACAGTATAGAGCAGGGGAGGCCATCATTCAGCTGACTGAAACTATTGTTGACAGTTACTTGGTATTGGGTTGTGTCATGCCTTTTTTCATTGAATGAATTATCTGTATTAATGAGTTTTCCGCTCTTTTCACATGTAGTTGAAGCAGAAGCCAGCGGATGACAATCCAATCTTTTTTCCGACTGACCCTGAGTATGACTGGTTGTTGGCCAAGATTTTTGTGAGAAGTGCAGATTTTAGTGAGCACCAACTCAATGTTCACCTGCTGCGCACTCACCTGCTGGCTGAGGCTTTTGCCGTCTCCCTGCTGCGCAACCTGCCCATGGTGCATCCCCTGTACAAGGTAATTGGATAGTAGTATATTGCACTTCATTCAAGAATATTTCTTCTTATTTTTAGCAGTTTTTGTGATGATGATGATGATGATGATGATGATGATGATGATGATGATAATGATGATGACGATAGTGATGATGATGATGATGATGATGATGATGATGATGATGATGATGATGCCTCTCACATTTGAGAACAACTGTATTTTTTCTGTTTATATTTTTGCAAGTGTTTCATATTCTGAATGTTAAATAGCAAGAACATAGCAACATCAAGACTGACTTTGCCAAACTGGTTTTTGTGGGTAATGTTATTGACAGAATTCCCTATTTTCTACAGCTCCTCATCCCGCACACCCGCTACACACTCCAGATCAACTTCCTGGCCCGACGTCTGCTTATATCTGACACTGGAGTTTTCACTCAGGTAAGAAATGACCAACATGCCGACTAACACCTTGCCTAAACAATTACATAAATCCTTTTTTTCTGATACTGTGTTTCTACGTCAAACTTGGCTTCAGTCAGGACCACTTTAGTCAAAGAAAACTTTTATTGCAATTTGCAGTAAGTTATATTTGGTGGTATGGCTCTGTGGACCTCCCAGACCTCCCATGTGCCCTGAATGAGATTTGCCATTTGAATGCATAGAAAGGAACCAGCTGAGCCATCAGCTTTTGAGGGCTGGCTTTAAGATCAGCTACTATCACCTCAGGTAGGCTGGATTGTGAGCTGAGCTTGACTTTGTGGCTTACCTGAACTAATGTGTCAAACATATGACTGTCTCCTAGTTTTCAGCTTCTGGTGGAGAGGGCATGTTTGAGATCCTGAGGAGATCACAGAGCTCACTGACATACACCTCCCTCTGCATACCAGACGACATCGCTGAGCGCGGGTTGGAATCTGTTCCAAACTTCTACTACAGGGATGACGGGCTCAAGCTGTGGGACATCATCTACAGGTACTACAGGCATTGTCCACAGCGGCGTCCTGGTTTACTTGTAAAAAAAAAAAAAAAAAAAAAAAAAAAAGTTGTTGTTGAAGGTTGGCTCCTGCTGCACCTGTTTTCCTCATATAAGTTAGATGCAAGTAATAGGAGACACATCCACAACAGTCCTTCAGTTAAAAGCACTTCACAGTTTACCCAAGGCCAACATAATGCTATGGCAGTCTATCAGGAAGAATGTGTTTCAATATGTTAAGATGCTTTCATTGCTAAATCTCTTAACTGCCAAGGCACTTTCTCTTTGCCCTCTCGACACTGACACTCCATTACAATTCCTCTTCCATAGACTAAGAAGTGTATTATTTGGCCTAGGGGACCAATATAGTGACAACAAAACTGGACCCAAAAATTGAGGCCTCGGGCATAGCATATGGTAGAAGGGGAGATGAAACATAATTACCTACAGAAACAGAGAATTTTCTGTTTAATGAATATGATGACACAGCATAGGAAGGTCCAGGTAGACCTAGCCTCTGCCTGAGCGTATACAACAGCATCCTGTAATCAGTGGTATCAAACGCAGAGCTGAGGAGGAGCTGAGCGGTCTCAGTTGGGTATTACTGATGAAAGCAAGATAAGAATTTATCAAATACATTGTTATTTTACAGCACACCTGGAAGTCACACAGAAGTTTTTACAGGAATGGTAGCTTGGGGTTGGGTCTGATACAATCAAGCTATTTTTTTTTCAGCAGAAGCTGAATGATAGCTCACTTGAAATAGTCAGGGACACAGCCAGTAATGAGAGAGCAATTCACAATCGAGAGTAAAGGTTTGCACATAGCAGCAAGCACCTACTCAAGGAAAAATACAGCATTTAGGGACTAGGTGACATCCACATATGAAAAATAATATCAAAAAGAAAATACAGGGAGATATACGGCTAAGCTGGTTCAGATGAATAGTCGGGACTGTCAACCCACTGAAAAGCTCATCCTAGATCTTATAAAGCCTTTTCAACAAAAAAAGAAAAGAAAAGATGATATGACAAATTCTCAATCAGTTTCGACAAATGCAAACATGAGAGAGAACATAGTTTATAAGCTTACAAATGGTTTGTGATGATTAGTGACAATCAGAGACACACGAGGATGGGCTCAGATCAATAAGTTAAATACCAAATTTTTCAAAGATGTTCCCCAGTCCTATCAGTTTCTTTCCATGAACACATGCTTTGAAGCACTGTAGCACCCCACAGATGATGTCTGACGAGGAAGATGATTAAGTTCTGTCATGACAGACATGGCTGTATTGGAAAGAAAGGGGTCTGTAATGCTCGCCCTCTGCTTAAAGTAGTCAGTTAAAAATTTATGATCCACTGTTTCCAATGGCGCATCAAAGGAACAGAATCAAGCGTCTGCTATAAAAGGGAAGTCATTAGATTATCAATTATCTATGAACGTTGTCTTTGTAGTACAATATGTGGTGGCCTAAAACCTGGTTAAATTTTCTCAAAAATGTGGTTTAATTGAGAAGGAACTTTTTATGTTCTTCATTTTTAATAGTTTTGTCAAGGGCTTGCTTACCTACTACTACAAGAATGACGCTGAGGTCCAGAAAGACTCTGAACTGCAGAAATGGCTTCAGGATATCCATGTCCATGGATTCCTTTCCCAACAAGGCACAGGTAAGCTTGAACAAAAGGCTGTACTGCGATAATAAATAATGATTATAATAATAATGTTAATAACAATAAGTTTTCCTGTATTATTACTTTTATATTCCTAACAATAAAATCTGTATTTTATTCATTAATTCGGGCACCAAGCCAACTATACTGCAACTAATGTAACTTATTCTGTCTAATTTTCAGGAATTCCCCAAAGTTTCAGGACTGTGCCAGAGTTGGTCAAGTTTGTCACCATGGTGATTTTCACTAGTTCAGCCCAGCACTCTGCTGTCAACAGTGGACAGGTGCATCTTTGTAATTAATCAGCATTATGAGTTACAATATTTTAATTAGTGGTGTCAAGAGATTAAAAAAATTGAGAGATTAATTAATTATGATCTTTAATTAATTGATCTAATTAATCTCTTTTTTAATCTCACCTAAAATTGCTGAGAAAAGCCCTCAACTTGAGGTATTTCCCTTTAAATTCATTACATTATTGTAGCAGATCAGTCCGATGCGGGTCGGGGGGACGACCCCTCTTTTTCAAGACCCTTTTTTGGAGAAAAAAAAAAAAAAAAAAATTATACGGACAAAATCTTGTTTGAATAAAAAAGCCAGCGGTCGGCATCAGGCGAGCCGGCCGCGGCACCGGGTCTGGTCTCCCGGATCTGACAGGTGAGCGGCGCACACATCGCCTACTGCCATATCAATTTTTGTTCATATGCGGCTGCAATGACTGCGCAATGCGGCCATTCGCCGGTAATCGCGGCATCAGGCGAGCTTACCAACTGGTTTACATAAGCACAATACATGTGTATTTGCTTAGACCCCCAATATTAGACGAGGGCGTTTTTTCAGGGCATTTTCAATGGAAAAACTATTGTCTTATATTCGGATAAATACGGTAATGTATTAACTTCGATCACGCAACCTTTTCTTCCACCTCCTCTCTCCTCTTCTCTCCTCCACAGTCAGACACACACACACACGAGTCGCGACACCCCCTCCTCAACATGCGCTGCCTGTTTACAACGGACTCGGACTGTTGGGGCGGGTGTTAATCAAAACAAACCAATCATGTCTTGACCTCTTCACAGGTTGCTGGCCTCTGATTGGCCTGGCCTGTCTCTCTGACTTAAAAAAAAAAAAAAGATCAGACTGGTGAGGCCAGCCGGACCGGACCGACAGCTGATTGGCCTGCCGGCGACCTGTTTAAAAAAAAAAAAAAAAAAAAAAAAAAAAAAAAAAAGACGGGCAGGCCACCGGGCCAGTGACAGGCCGGCTTCGGGAAATCTCCCGATGTACAGTTCGGGCCTGACAATAGGAGCCTATCAGCTTATGCTAAACAAGCCCAAACACAAAAAGTAAAGTTAGAGATTAAAAATTAGATTAACTCGATTAAAAAACATAACGCGCTAAATATGACTGTAATTAATTAATCTCAATTAACGCGATAATTTGACACCACTAATTTTAATATCACTGAATGGTACTTGTAGTTTTCTTTGAACCGAGACCTCTGTAAAGATAACATAAATAAAACTCGTATTGCATGTAATATGTTTGGCAATAATGGTAATAAAGGTTTCATCCAGAATTTACCCGCATGCTCAAGGTTCAAGGGTGCTAGGGCTTTAAATAATGACCAGCATTAATCACACATCCATCACTCATTCGTTTATTGTAGTATGACTACGGTGGCTGGATGCCCAACACTCCCATCTCCTTGCAACTCCCTCCACCAACCACCAAGGGCTCATCAGATGAAAGAACGATGCTGCAGACGCTGCCTGCTGTCAACACAACAGCACAAGGCATGGCCACCATGTGGCTGCTCAGCAAGCAATCCTCTGACTTCGTAAGTGCCTTTTGTTTTATTCAACAGCCTAAATCGTATTTACGTTACAAATGTGTCATTTTTTTTTTTTTTACTGGTAATATGCTACTTGTAGTAATGTACCCTGTGATTATCTTTTAATGTCATATTATCTTTGTGGAACTGTGTAACAGCATATTCTTAAAAACACAGTTGCAATTAATCTTGACATCAAAAAAAAAAAAAAAAGAAAATCTTGTAAAAGCCTTGTTTTGTGCTTTTTCCCCTTGTTGAATTTCATCAGGCCCCTCTTGGTCATTACCCGGAGGAGCATTTCAGTGAGGAGGTTCCCCGCAAGCTGATACAGGATTTCCAAGGAGAGCTTAGAGTTCTAAGTACAGCTATCCAAGCCAGAAACATAAATCTTGCGGTCCCATACACATACATGGACCCAGAGCTGGTGGAAAATAGTGTAGCCATTTGAATATCACAAGGTGTGACCTCACACCACAAGCTGAGTGAAACAGGATGCACTTTAGTTCACTGTTCTTCAGCCGCAGACACCTTTCTTATTGTTTTTCCTCATTAAGGGGCATTCAGTAGATCATGCCATTCACTTATCAATGTAGTCTACTTGTTTCCCTTCAAATGCTTATGTGTGAATTTGTATGAAGAATTTTATGTAAATGTAAACCTACAACAGGGGTGTAGTCTTCTTAGAAGCTAAGAGAAGCGTCCTTGTTTTTGGCATGGCTGCTGAGCATTTTTCAGCTTGCTCATTGGTTAAATGAGGCTTTATAAATTCAGGAGTTAGATGGCTCTCTTGGCTCACAGAGGAGTAGGTAGCCCTTCAAACAAAGCTGGAACATGAAGTTCGCCAAATTGGGCTTTCACCTGACAATGATGATATGTTTTTATTATTATTATTGTTATTATTGTTATTGTTATTATGTTGGTATTGTAGGTATAGGCTTGGGGGGGTTATTATATCTTTGTAATACAGTGGTCCCTCACCATAACGTGGTTCACCTTTCGCGGCCTCACAGTTTCACGGATTTTTTTTAGTGCAATTTGGTATGCTTTGTTTTTTTTTGTTTGTTTGTTTGTTTGTTTGTTTTTACAGCACATTGTGTTCTGCGTCCTTAATTTTCTATGAAGGTTTGAACTTTGAGAGTGTTTAAACAAGAGAGAAAAGTGAGAAAATGTTAATGCCTGTCTGAGAAAAGTGTATAAAGTGTGTAGTGAGGGGTTTTACAGCCTTAAAACATCTATAATAATTGTAAAAAAAGATAAAGCTGACTACTTCGCGGATTTCGCCTATTGCGGGTTATTTTTAGAACGTAACTCCCGCGATAAACGAGGGACCACTGTACATGTTTCTCTTTCAAACCATGTTACCTTCTCTTTTGAATATAGTCCGTTATAATAGCAACGTTGTCAAGCTGTTGTATGATTTCAGATATCTAAAAATCTGTGTGACATGTTTAGCATTTTGGAGTAAAGCTCCAGCAGTTTATGAGAGCTGTAACAGCCAATGAGAAAACAATACTAATCACATGTAATAACATGCTAATAAAATATGTTTTTTAAGGAGCGTTTTGAGTATTTATTGCCCACATTCCTAATGGTGACTTTTTAAGTTGGTATGGTATTCAACATCCTCATCTGCACAGTTCCCAGGTTCTCTCTATACTGTTTAATACAAGCTCACATTTGGCTCCATTAGCCAGAAAAATAATTTCATCCTTGCAGTGTTATGCTTACGTGGAAAGCATTGTCTGTGTGTAACTAATATGCCATACTTTGTGATAGGGTGATAGGTGCAATCTGAAAATACACCATACACTACATGCAGATTTCTCTTGTGGGTGGAGGGATCAGCAGGTTAAAGCCCACTGGACTTGCCTGATGACCCCAGCTCGTGCAAAACAGAGTCTGCTGAAAACACATGGTAGTATGTAAATGTAAAATGCAAATGAAGTTACATTTAAAGAATGATTCATTTGCAACTGAATGACGGTGAATCCTGAGTTCCTGCTAGTTACAGAAGCTGCCAATACTTTATTAGATTATCATCACTGTAAGCGTCATTTCTCCTCCAACATGGTGTTTACATTATTTTTTAGGCATTATTCTGTACATTTCAACCTCTTGGACACTGTAGCATGTTACAGTATAGGACATAGCAAAAAAGCCATGAGACTGACACATCCTAAATGCTGTATGTATAAAAGGACAGGCCACCACTGCAGATTTGTGATGCATACATAAAGGACTGAATCCTACAAAGATGAGAGAGATGTTAATCTCAATAAGAAGCACTGGGACAAAAATCTTCTAATCTGTGTTAAGAATAATACACAATTTGGAAGAATTGTCTTTAGTTTGGTCACACATCAATCCAAACACATACTACATCCTTGAATGAAGGAGCTTAATAAAGGTACTTGAAGGTGACAGTGCATGTCAAGGAGAATTGGCAGTCGGTCATAGCATGACCCCATCTATGGTAGAAGAAGTGATTTAGTAACCTAAAACGGTTTGGTAAGACATTGTTTGCTTTTGTATGACAGAAATTAATATGGCAAAAATGTAGGCGTTTCCATTGTTCTGAGCTTCAGAGATCAGATGTGTTTGGTGCATGAGATAAAATTTGGCTGGTTGGGTGTGTCACAAGTCTGTGTTTTGGACTTTTGTGTTTTCCGTATGGACTCTTGTTCTTTAAGACTCATGCCCTGCGTTCCAAATCGCATACTTATACTTTTTACTTTTAGTAGGTACTGCAGCTGCCCTTACAAAGTATAGATAGATAGATAGATAGATAGATAGATAGATATACTTTATTGATCCCAACCAGGGAAATTCTGGTAAAGGACATACTTGGGGGTTAACAGGACCAGGTTGTGGTATGTAGTTTAGTATGAAATATGCATGTGAATGCATACTATTGGGACACACTACATACATCATCCCTGAAGTCCGGCCCTCTCGCTCACTTCCGCCGCCGTCCGTAGCGGCAAATTTGAATGTTGTTGTCAAAATGCCGGTGCTGTTTCATACTGTGCTGTCCTCTGTCATATTTATTATCTTCTGTCTTCCTGTCGCTTCTGCTGTCACTGAGCAAGTTTTGTGCGATATGTGTGTTTTGTTGTCGTCCGTATGTGGGCGTGGCCTGTACACGCAACTCAGTCAGTGCGACGTAACGTCCGCTGCACAAAGGATTGTTGGTCAGAATGGCCAGAGCAGCATGCTGAAATCCATACTGCGAAATCTGACCAGATATAGTAGAACATCCTGGTACTCTTGGCATACTGCATCTGACATACTATGTATTGGGACACACTAAATCTTTTTTTTCCCTACTAAATAGTATGATAGTATGAGTATTGGAATGCAGGGATGGTTTTGGACTGTGGACTGTGTCTGTGGTCTTTTGTCCCTATTGTTCTCCCATATGTCAGTTTGTTCATCTCCACACCTGTGCTGCATTATCTCCTTGTTGTTTCAGCCTATCCTCTGTTCCCTCCAGTCTTATATCCCTCCCCTCTTCAGTTTGCCGATGTGTTCAGTTCATATTTAAATCCAGTTTGCTGTTCAGTCTGTTGTCCTGCCTGTTATCCTCCAAGCTCCTGTCTTGAGTTATGATTGACTAAGTCTTCATTTCAAGCCGTCCTGCCTGAGTCTCCTGCATTTGGGTCCTCCTCTCCTTCCCAGCACATGACACTGTGGCTTTCTTAATAGCTTGTAGTGTGTCAGTAGACACTGGCAGGTAATGCAGCATGTTGATTCACTCAGCCTCCTTATCAGCCGGGCCTCTGGTCTCCTGCAGTATGCTCGGCTCAGTGAGTCAACCAGGGGTAAATGCCTCCTAAGGCAGGATCAAAGTTTAACTTCACACCCCCTAGTCACATCTGTTTGTGCTGTAGTCTTTTTCAGGCACTGGACTGTGTCTTCAAGGGGCTTATGGTCTGACTGAACATCTACAGGTCATCCATATGTAAACCTCTCCATTCCATAGGCCAGGGCTAATAATTGTCCCTGCAGGTACAACGGGCTGTCTGTTTGCATCTTTTTTTTAAATTTTGTTATTGTCTTCTTGTTTTGGTCCTGTTGATGCATTCAGCTCCCACATCTATTGATTCCTGTTGCATTTTGTGTAGGGTTGTTTTAGCCCACTATGCCTGTTGGAATAAGTTTTCAGGGCAATGCAAATATACTTAAAAGTAACTATAAAGTAAGTAAATATCTTTCAAAATGTTCCTAAGATGGAGAATGCCCCCGGACCCTACTAGTTGTGGCTGGTTACCCCCATACTTGTTCACATCCCTGTAAATGAATATGTATGTCCAAGGTTACATTCTAGGGCTGTGATGCAGGGGTGTCAAACTCAATCTAAAATTCAGCTAAAGGGGCCATATTAAAAAATCACAACCCATTTGCCAAACAGGGCCTATATTTATTGAAGGTTTTTGACCCAAAGTGGTCATTCTTTAAATCCAAATATGTCCTGCATGTAAAAATGATTCATACACAAGTATGGACTTTACATGAAACATTCCCCCCCAGAATTGAATCTGTATGAATCAGAACAAGGATAGTCCAAAACTATCCTCCAAAAGCCAAACTGATCAGAGTGGAAAATGAGTTCACTGCATCATTCCTTGTTTTTTTCTGGCATATCATATCTGTGGGCCTACCCTGAATCCTCTCAGTCACAATCAAGATTAAGCAGATAGCATATTTGGTGTAAGAGAAATCTACAGTCATTCATGTTTTTACTCATACATGCATGCTGATCCAACTAGAAATAAAACCAATATTTTCATGTTAAACCACATGAGCCATTTGTTCAGAATATGCCAAAGTGTTTCAAAAGTCAAACATCAAAATATGGGCACGTTGACTTGTGATAACAAAAAAATAACTTCCCTCTTGTCTTAAACACCTGTTTTCACTGTTTCTCTGTTTTTTTTTTTTTTTTTTGACAATGCTGATTTTCTAGCGAGTGAGTTGGATATATAAAGGATGTAAGAACAGATCAGACCTGTACTGTGCATTAGGAAGACAAAATCTTGTAAAAGCCATGTTCTTGCCTTGTTTTCCCCCTTTTTGGCATAATGTTGAATCTCATCAGGGCCCTCAGTTCATGAAGTTTCATAAAAAGTACACTTTTCAAAGCCAGACATTATAGTCTGGAAGTTCCATGGATCCGGTTGATGTGGAAAATAGTGTATTCGTTTGAAAATCACAAGTTGTGACCTCCTGCCCGAGTCACTGAGCAGGTTGCTGATTCAGCGTTTCTTTTCCCTCTTGCAGATCGGCTGGTCTGCTCTGGAGGGGATCGCAGTCAATCTCAGCCTTTTAATATTGTTCTTAACCGTTGTTTTGCTGCACACTTCTCTCCTCAGTTTGTGTTTTCAGAGGGCCATTAAAAATGTTGATTATGGACGACTAAACCCAGCCTACCACGTAATTTAGCTGAATATAACAGCGTTTTAATCTCTGTAATTTTATATAGCCATGTGTTCTTTTTCTTCTGTTTTTTTCTTCTTTTTTCTTCTTTTTAGATCAGATTTTTTTTACATCATAATTGTTTTTGTGACAGGTCCAATGCATAAGCCTTCAGCCTCTTGACCACTCCTGTCACCTTGGTTGTCTTTATTTTTATTTGTCATCTGACTGTTGTGCAAAATAATGAGATAAAAAGTGAAACTAAAGCTGAAGTGCTAAATGATCACATTGCGCACTGAAAAAGTTATTTTGAGGAGGCTCTGAGCAACTTATATAACCTTTAAGTTGCCAGATGCTGCTCAGCTCCCAAGTGTTTGTGCTTCTATATGTGCAGTGCAGCCCCTGCAGCTACGTCCCAGACTATTGCTGTAAATAAATCTGTGTTCTTAGTCATCCTATCTGATTATCAAAAAGTAAACCTGTGTCTACAAGTCCTCAACCAGGTTCTGTCTGGAAAAAGGACTTAGAATGTGTATCACATTCTTAGGTATTAAAGGGGACCTATTATGCTAATTTCCAGCTCTGCATTTTTAATTCTGGGACTCCACTTGAGTCGCTTTGCGTGATTTGCACTTCAGATAATCCTAATTTATTTTATTGTGGCTTTCATGCAGCTCCTCAGTTCATCCTCTGTCTGAAACAAGCTGTTTTAGCTCCAGTTTCTTTGAGGCCCCCCCTCCCCTAAAATAACAACTTCCTTCTGATTGGCCAACGTCTGGAAGCCTGCCGAGGTGGTGTTGGCCATTTTTTTTCCTTGAAGAGTGACAGAAATCTTAGGAACAGAAAACTCGCGACAGAATCTGGCACCTTCCTTCAGGGTTCTGAGGTGTGCCGAGGTGCTGGCGTGTTTATTTGTGCTCTTGAATGTAACCGCAGTGAAACAATCAGAAAGTCACGTTTTATTCCTCTGATTGGCTGCTTTGTTCTTGCTACCGCCATTCCCTCTCTTCATTCACTCTCAAGCTTGCTCAACCACTGCTGTTGCGCTCCCTCTCTCTCTCCCTCTTTCTCTCTCTCTCTCTCTCTCTCTCTCTCTCTCTCTTTTTCACCAGTGCTCAGCTCACTTGCTATGCCTCAATCAGATGACCATATAAAGAAATCCATGAAGAGCTGACATCAGCTTGTCATGGAGAAAAAAAGGGGGAAAAAAGTAGAAAAAAGTAGTAAGGGATTACTTTTATATAAGTTTTTTATATACGTTTATATACAATTTAACTGAACCTCATTATTTGATACATGTTTAATGTGAACACTTGACATGTAACATTAAACATATGACAGAAAAGAGGGAAAAGCATACTATGTCCCCTTTAATACTTTTTCACTAAATCCATTTGACAAGGCTGACAGCTAACATCCCAACCATTAATTAAAAACAGTCCCACTCTTGTATTGTGTCTTTTTGACAGGATGTTTGGAATATGTAACTCTTTTTTTTTTTTTTTTTTTTTTTTTGTTATTTGATATAGTTGGCAGAATAAATATGAATTGGTTCAGATACGGTTTTTATTTCAGCTGAATAGATTAAACTATTTGCTTAACAATGACCAGCACAGAGAATATTATTAACTATTGCATATAATCATACATGACATTTACAGTATTGACTTCTCTTTTGCTATTTTTATGCGCAGCAAACTTGACAAAGGTTAACACACATATACAAGGAACTGCAGATTTATAAATATCACATTTACACTGCCTGATGCATTTTGAATGTTGAAATATGTTTTTGTGGACTGTTCAAACAACTTGTGGTTGTGACCTCGATGCTGTTTTGAACTCTGTACAGCCAGGCGTGACTGTCAGAGCTGTAGGTTGAGGAGATGCAGGTCAGGAGAGGAAAGAAACAACAAGAAGGCAGCTTTTCATGTGATAGTGCACCATCTCGATTACCAACTAAACCTCTGGCTTTGACATAGAATAATCAGTACTGTTTCCCATTGATCTTGAATCAAACCTGAAACCAAAATGTGTAGCTGATTGATTTAGGGTTTTGTCACAGAAAAATGTTGAATCCATATTTAAAAAAAAAAAAAAAAAAAAAAAAGTATTGTAAGGCAATTATGCATAATTTTCTGTCAAATAGAAAATATATATCTAAATTGATTTCTTGTGATGCCATGTAGTCTTGGTGTGCTCAAATTTTACTGAATAACAACCGTTTTACCATGAAATCATTTTCATCCAGTTTCCCTGACAATAAACAGCAAAAACAGACTCTTGAAGAACCCAAACCCAGAATGAGCTTACACAATTATCAAGGTTTTAGGCCTTTTTGGACCCTGTTAAAAAATAAAATCAAAGCTCTATTTATCCTTGGAATGTAGTGCTTTGCATTCAGAGTGCCATGGGCTTGCAGGCTTTGTTAACTGGAGGTTTCACAAAGAGTTTTGCCAGCTGGAGTGGGGGGGTCAAAACTTTGATGCTCAGTATCTCAGAAGTGTCCTCTACCTTAAAATTCCAAGGTTCTACATGTTGGCACAATTGACTGAATATTTTGTAAGAGGCTCAACACCATAGACAAAACAACACCTCTCAGGGGCTTATATATTTAAGATTTAAAAAACAACTTGAAAATGGAGAGGACTGAGAATGTGACTTCCACTGATTAATATTAAGATGAAAATTCATCCGTCAAGCTATTGTGGAAAAGAACACACTGGGAACTGATCCAAGACCCCTGCCGCATCCGACTCATGAAACTTTCTCATGGAACCAAAATGAGATCAAAATTCGCCGTAGATTGATAAATTAGAGGCAGCTGTGAAGTGAAAACTTTGTGTAATCATTTATGTATGACATTCCCATGCTTATATGTATGTATGGTGAGGGATGGCTTGGTGCACCAAAATTTGCTTCCCCTTCATGCGAGCTGGAACAGAGCCGTGAAACAGAAATCTACCAAAGTAGAGGCTGATGTTGCAGAGGTTGCTGTCAACAGGAGGTTTTTTTTTTTTTTTTTCAGTCTTAAGAGTGGGATGAAAGGCTGTTATAAAAACAAAATTTGGCAAGCAATTGGTTTATGTGTCAGCAGTGTTTCATCTGAGAAAAGTACCCTCCAGGCAGTTTGTCTTTAAAATTTAAAAAGTGTTATTCTACCAAGAAGCCTATTTTCTATCCTAACTGTGCCATATTAATTCACAGGTCAGAAAGTCATGGTCTGATACCAGACAACACCCAAAAGCCGTGGCAGCCAAAAATGCCAGTAATTCAGTTTTACAAGGTCTTTGAAATGAGCACACACGTTTCTGGAGCAGATGTGAGATTGATTTTAGGGCTTGACGAATATGGATTGATAAATGTGGACTTTCTTTCACTGCCATCACTTTCTCTTTAAGTTTGACCCGTTGCAGCACTGCCAAACTCTTTCTCCTCAATATAGATTAATCAGTTGATCCATTAATTGACTCAGTATCCACAAATTGAGCTTGATAGAAGGCAGCAGGCAAATCCTGCATTGAAAAGCAGACTAACCCTAACCCAAATGAAAATACAAATGAGGGTACAAATGTTAAGTGCTGTCATCATTACTAAGTTTATTTTTAAGGTAAAATGTTTTGGAAATAAGACCTCAATTATTAAACGTGTAGAGTGATTTGTCATATGCATCTCAGTGCTATCAGTAGTAAATACATGTATAAAGAATATACAGAAGTTGGATTGGTTCCAGAAATGTGCTCACATTCATCCCCCCTACTCCTGTGTAAACTGGAATAATTAAATTTGATGAACATAAAAAAGCTTTATTCTGAAAATATGCAATGTTAAGAAATAAACATTTTTATTGCAAATATATTGGAGGTCCTTTTGACTGCCCCTTTGAATCAAAAGTGCAGAAAAACCTTACGCAGGGACTAAAACACACCACATACTCTGCAAAGTATGACAATGCATCAATGCACTGTAAAGCCACTCTTGTTTGGGTGGATCTGAAAAGTATGACCAGTGTGATGCACTCTGTGCACTCTGATCAAGGACATCGCTACTGTTTAGCATTTTGAATCCACCTTTTATTTCCATCTTTCATTACTTCTTTTGGCATGCATTGAAGGCCCACTGGCACTGATTGTTTTCTTGTTTCCATGGTTTCAAGGGAACTGGAGTCAAGCACTGTAGGGTTGTTCTTGTCATACAGCCAGAGGGTTCGCATGTTTCATGCCATGTGTGTGTCTCCTCTTATATGCTCTGGCACTCCTTTCTCTCTCACACACACGTATATGCACAAGCACAAATCTTTTGGCAAATCTCTCCTCCCTCCAGATTTCAACAAAGGGATTGTTTGCCTGCCCTTTTTGCCCTAAATAAGTCTGCCCTGAGGCCAAAAATGAAGCACAGATTTTATTTTGGCATTTCAGTAGAAGTCAGTGACAGGGCTTTGGAGAGTCATCTGTCTGGAGAGAGCTGTAATATCAAAACTGCAGTCCTTATATGTGAACAAATAAAAATTTTATTCACTGTGTGTGTTTGTGTGTGTGTGTGTGTGTCAGTGCGCTAGAGAGAGAGAGAGAGACAGCTTCTTGTCAGAGGAAGCCTGTGATCGTACTTTTTCATTGGCTGAATTTTTACAGTGCGGTGTAAAAAATAAAAATGTCTATTGTCAAGTCAATATGTGATGTTCCTAAAAAAATAGAGGTGTGGTCTGCAATAGAAAAAAAAAAAAAAACAGCATTTGCTAAATTATTAGCCAAGCTGCTCACAGCGGGCAAGCATGCAACTGCCAAGTACAAAGCTAGTTTTCATGTGTCTGATTAGCTGTTGTCTTAGTTGTTACTCTCTGGATAATATACACCCTGATTTTATTTTTATTTTTATTTTTATTTTTTATCAGTAATTGTAATTTTGATGTCTTCATGGTCAGTCGGTCACCATGGTGCTTCACATTGTCTCAGGCTAGCACTATGCTGTCAGCTCCAGAGGGTGTCGTGCCATTGGTCCAACTCTGAAACCCCAACAGTCCGAAAAATGTCCCATTGGACCAAAAGCCCTTTAGCCCAACGGCTTGTTATCCCAAAAACAAATTCCCACCGCTCCGAAGAGACATCACTCTGAAAATACACTGTTGGAGTGACACTCAGTGACTGCCAGCCTTATGCTGAGTTTTGCATCCTCGCTGAGAAATGCATCCTGTTTACTCTAACCTTAACTTTAGAAAGCTTCTGCCAAAATTTAACCAAATTTATGGATTGTGGATTTTTCAGTGGACTGTTGGGGGTTTTGGAATAATGGGAATTTGTTTTCAAATGGTCCAATGGCATATTTTATTGAGGTTTATGAATAATGGGCCTATTGGGGTTTATGAATAATGGGCCTTCAGATCAGTTGGCAGTCCCCCTCAAGGCGGGTGCATCCTTTATTTACTGGTCATTATAATAAGATGGTAGACATTCAAATCTTTAATCTTACTGGTCGATAATGCATCTCAACTGTAATTCCTATAAGACATGGCTAACTGTAGTTGTCTGGTTGTAATGTCAGTTCTTGAGTTGACCATAGCTAGCCAGTGATCTTTTTTGTCTTGGATGCAGATGGTTATTTCATTTCTGTCACCTAACTTTTTAATGCAATGTATTTAGCTTTACCCCTGGCTAAATGAGATTAAACTATGAAAGGATTACTCTCCTCAGTAAATAAGCAAGAAGTACTATATGTAGAAGAAACATTTTTGCTGCTAAAGTTTATTTATTTATTTATTTATTTATTTTTAAAAGGAGCTTCTATGCTAAGGGGACATCAAATATTACATTGCATTTGCATGGTTACCATCAGTTTTCATTGGGATTGTAAATGACAAAAATGAAGGTCTGGAAATCTCAAATATGTACATGGACCCAGTGAATGGTGGTGTAACCATTTGAATTATCTTTGATCAAGTCATGATTGCCTGCCTGACCACGTTACAGGGGACGTGCCTTCAATGCTCAGTCTGGTCTCCTTGATTGTGATTGTTGAACAAAATCATAGATTAGGGATGATTATATTGTTATGACACATTAAGGTTTAATTTACTGACCAGAAAAGAATTGATTTCATATTTGGCACTGACATGATGATTCCTGGTGGAAATATGGATCAAATTCTACTCCAGTGCGAATGCAGATACACCTTCTACCTTAAAACGCTACACCCTAGTGGCTTAAATGAAGAATTAGATATGACCTCTTTTCTGTGATTTTATTGTCTATTTACACCAGTGTGTCCCATACCCGGCATAAAAACTAACACCTGTATATGGAACAGTCTGTGTACGAGAATGTGTTGTTGCTATGGAATTATGTTATCCAAATGTGTCTGTAATGACCTGATCTGCTGGTAACTGGGCTCATTAGTGTTCAATCAGGCCCTAGATCACTGACTAGCTGAATGTGTGTGAATATTTCAAATATAGGGTGACTCATCATGCATTGCTGTGCTTGCATTGAGGAAAGTTAATCATGGACTGAGACGTCTGTATTTCCGCACCTATTACACCTTTGCACTTTTTTTTTCTGTAGAGTCCTGTAAGGTAGGCTGAACAAGAGAAAGATGTAAAATCCAGTCTGCAGTGTAAATTCCTTTTTTCTCTGTGTGCCAGTCCTCTCTTGCTGCAGGTCATTTTTTCCCAGACAACTGCATCAGAGGAGAAGACAAAGGACACTCAACAGCCGTAACAAGATGTACTGTGGTTCTGTTAAAGTTAAGCAGCTGTGGGCTTGGCTGGCACTTGGACGGGAGACCTCCAGGGGAAAACTAGGTTGCTGTTGGAGGAGGTGTAGGTGGGCCGGTAGGGGGCAGTCGTCCCTCTGGTGCTAATAAAAAATCACAGTGTCCCGGTGCAGTGATGGGAACACTGTGCTGCAGCAGATGCCGTTCTCCGGATGAGAAGTTAAACTTAGGTTCTGTCTCACTGCGGTCATTAAAGATCCCATGACACTTATCGCAAAGAGCAGGGGGTTCCCCGGTGTCCTGGCAAAATTCCCAACCTCGGTGTCTCCATCTGGCCACCTAATCATCCCCCAGTGTGACTGCTTCTCTGACTCCCTCCCTTTCCACCTGAAACTGATGTGTGGTGAGCGCTCTGGAGGAAAACAGCTGCCGTGCTACACATTGGTGGTGGTTGAGGTGAGTTTCTCCCCTTGGGTGTCAAGATAAAGCACTACACACTGTAAATGTAATCCATTATTATTATTATTATTGTTATTATTTATTGTTTAAGGCACAGCTCAACCCCTGCAAACCACTGAGCAGAAAACATGCCATTTAACTGTGGTGACACACTCTCATGTCATCAAGTGTGGACAGCTCAAAAGAGGTGGAATTACAATATGTTAAACATTTTATACATGAGTGACGCCTCAGGAGGACTAATGAGACTTGATAGCACCTATTTATAAGCCTCCAGTTTTAAGGACACATCACTTTTGCGCTCCTGCTATCCAAAGGCAATTTGTTATCATTTTTATTTCTAACCCTGACCTTAATCTCTCCCTGCAAGATCATCCAGAAAAACAATATTTTCTTCCACTGTTTACCATGCTGATACACATGCAATCAGAATCACCTTTTAGTGGGGTGTGGATGACAGAGTTTAAACCAAGATTTTATTTGGACCATTTGGATTCTTGATGTTGATTTACGACTATTTTGTCAGTGCACTTGCAATCGTTAAGGCCTCTTCAAGACACTATTAGCATTTTAATTCTACTGAAAGTTAGTTTAGTTCATTCAGTTAGTTTTGAACTTGAACTTTGATATTTTATATTGACAAGAGTCTGAATGTGTATGTGTGTGTCATCATATTGTCCAGTTGTTTATGGCCATTGACTTAAAAAATATATTGATAACATTTTTGATTGACTATAATTTGTGAAATACTGCCTGTGATGTGGAAACTATTATTTCAGAGGATGCTAAGATAGCAAAATATTAGTCTTTAATGTAAAGAAACAAAGCCAATCTGTGCCAATCTCGGCCCAAATTCTGCCTGAAAACGTGAGGCGTGGATGGTCCCCTGGTCTAGATTCAAGCCAAAGTATTGTAATTTTACAATACATTAACATATATGTTTGTTGTTTCAACTTAAATGCCTCTGTTGGTCCTAGTCTCCAGTGCACAGCAGCTTGTAAAAGGGTAAACAACCTGAACAGAGGAGAAAACTCACACTGTTATGCTGTCAAAAATAAGAACAACACTGTGATGTGATGTTTTGGAAATTTCACACAGGTCCAATTTAGGAAAAGTGTTTGAGGTTGTGTGGCATCACTGTGGTAATAATTAGCTGTAGTTGTCAGAGTGTCAAAGCCGGCTGAAACATGTTACTGACAACGTCTAAGATCAGAATAACGCAACATGATTTATGTCAAATACATATCAGTCAAATTTATTTATTTACATACTTGTCTGAATACATCTGGATTTGGTGAAAGCACCCATGCATACAGAAAATCTTCCAACCGATACCCTTCATTAGTATAGCACAGTATATGCAACCAGGTGCTCTGCGATTTACGGACACAGCATGACACCATAACACATGAGCAGAAACATTGTGTGCACTTTAAACACAGCCTTGTGCTATGCAAGGTTTCCAACTTATGCATCTTTAATTCAAAGTTGAAATACCATTCATTTTGCTTTCCAATTAATATTCATGGATGAATTTACATAACGTATAAACCACACAGCATAATAGGATCATAGATCTTCTAGAGTATGTACACACAACTACATTTACAATAATACAATTTGTGAAAGCCTAAAAAGTTGTCGATATTGTTTTCTTTATAACAAACTGCACTTAATATAACAAAGCACATACTGTATAATAGAAAGTAACTGTCGATTTGCTAAGTGTCAAAGATCATACACTGGTTCTGCTTGACACATTTCAAGTATTTAAAATACATGATTGCGGAGCATTTGAACAACTTTCAGAGCCTTAAATAATATATCATGGTAGAAAAGATGTTATTTTTTTAAACTCTCTTCTACCAAGCTCTCTGAATTGCTGTAATGACAAAAGATGAGTTGCGCTGTTGCAGTCTAACTGTGATTTAGGTCAGCACCAATGTTAAAAACTCAGATCAGACTGACAAAAGCTGGGCTTAACTCAGCTGCTGGCCCTCAGGGCCTGTCGGATCTCCTGGTGGGTCATGACTCATGTACCATGGATTCATCACATCAGATTTAGTGTAATCTGGATTAGGGAGAAAGGATGAAAAGCACTATTTGTCTTTTATATGCCACCTCTGACATTTTGCTGATCAAAAGAATCGCATAATCAATTTGAACATCCTTGGGCTTAGCAAATAAAAAACAGCTATGACTTGTGGATAAAGGATCAAAGCAAGGCAAAGCAGATTCTTGAGTGAGAAAGAAATTCTCTATCCAGAAAGAAATGAGGTGAAATGTAGGCCTCTGAGCCACGTGGGCTGATGGCTGGCTGGGCTGTGTTAGGCAGGGGGGCATTTCCATGGTGAGCACATGCATGTGTATGGGGAACATGGTGATAGATTGAGAGGGAGGCTGAGGAGAGTGGTGGGGGGCTGCTGCTGGGATACTGTCCATGAGATTTGGTTCAGTCTTATCATTCATAGACAAGTCAAGAGAGAAACTTGCTGTGCCCCGCACACTTTTTTTTTTCTTTTTTTACATTTCGTTATTTTTATTTTTTTTTTGGATCTTGTTCACAGGATGGCTGGGGGGATATCAGCGAGAACCCAGGCAGAGCGAGGGAGGTGTCAGAACAGAGTCTGGTCTCTTTGAGATGATCTTCCCTCTTGTTGTCTTTCTGCCCTTCTCTGTTCTGCCAATCAAAGTCTCCTCAGATTGTGCTCCTCTGTGCAGGAGCCTTTCCTCAGGGTGATGTCGTCCACAGCCATCTCTCCGCTCCTGCCTCGCCCGCGCTCCCCCTTCAGGATCACCTGTGAACAGCAGCACAGTTAGCCCACACTGGAGGAACAACATTCACAGTTTATGATCACTGAAGATTTGTTAAATTTCTGCTTAAAGATGATGTCAATCCTAAATTTTACAGATCCTCTATATTTAACGTAAAATGATAGACTAATTTATTTTTTATGAACAGGGATTGATTATTTTCTCTTCACTGCTTGCAGAAATGTCTGTAGGAATAATAGTTTACATTTTACAGATGTGTGTGGCTGTAAGTTAACTTCTTTGACTTACACTCTCCAGGCCTGTGCCCCATAATGTGATCTGGGTGTGCCTCCAGCCATTGCCTCCTGTCCTTCCCCAGACTGCTGGACTGTACTGCTTCCCCTTCTTTACAAACACCTGCAGCATGCCCACATGGTGCCCTGCCAGCTTGTGGCGGAACGACAGGCACAGATTGCCGTCGTTCCAGGGTGGGGTCAGTGGCAGGACCAGCCGTGCCCCTCGGCCACTCCTCTTGTTGCCCACCTCAGGAATAGTGAGGTACCGCCCACCTGTGGAGGAAAAAACACTGCCGCTCAATGTCTTCATTGAAAACTGACCTGACAGCGTACATCCTTGGAATTCAGTTTTACATCATTTCCATGTGATTTGCTGCTTTTCAATTCATTTCATTAATAGTCTCTAATCACTGGCTTGTTAGATTGCCATTAGATTGATGTGAAATTATTTGAACTGATTTGAACAAATAAAATGAACTCATCTGAACCATGTTCTCTTGAATTCCCTCATGAAAAAAATCTCATGTGAAATAAACCACATGTGATTTTCATGTTGGTTTGTCCACATGTGATTATTTCTCATGTGAAAACCAACCATATCACGTGTTCCAAAACCACATGTGGTGTATTTCCCATGTGAAATGTGTGAAATACATAAATGAATCTGTAAACTGAACAAAACAAAATGATTTTATATGGGATCCAAGTGCTGAATTTGTGAAACAAAAGACTGTGGGAAAAAATAGACTCAGGAGAAAAAGATGTCCCATTTACATTTCTTCCCCCTGAAAATACAGCCAGGAAAATTGATTTTCATTAATTTATGTATTAGTTGGTTATAGTACAACTATGTACTAGGAATAAAAAATTAAAGGTGAAAGTGCTTCTGGCTAACAGCTAATTAATGCCAATATATTTTGCTTATCTAGCGGATCCGTGTAGGGTTGGGTATGTATATCCACAGAGGGGTGCAGTAAGTATCTGTAGGCCACAGAGGCTCTCTGCATAAGTTATGGTTCCTGTGCCGACAATCACCACAGACAATGCACAGTCATTAGGGTTTGCCAGTAGCTTTCCGACAGACTGTCTAGTTATACAGGCCTGACGATTAAAAAAGCCATGCATATTCTGGTATGCTGCCTATAATGTGAAATGCACACATTTTAATCAAGTCCTTATCCAAGTCTTCGTAAAACAACAATGACAACTAAATGATGCTAAATTAAAAAAAAAAAAAAAAAGTATGGAATATCCAGCACATTTTCAGGTAAACATTAATAGAAAATGTAGTGAAATGATGAATTCCTAGAATATTTCAGCATGCGCGCATTCACACCGGTCATATCAATGCCAGTTGACAGGAAAAAGGCAAGAGCAAAAGACATACATGGATATACATAGAAAGAACATGAAGGAAGACTTTGTTACTGTGCAATAAAATCAATCAATCAATCAATCAATCAATCCATGAACAGTGTCAGGAAAGTGCTTTTGTAATAATGTTTGTTTGCAGCACGTTTTTTTTTTTTTTTTTTTTATTCAGAAAGGCACACTGCATGCATCAAAAAGGCATGTAAGTCTAATTTGAGAAGTCCAAGTTGCAGTTTGATTGCATGCTTACTGAGTTGCTGTGATTGGTTCTCATGTATATGCAAAAGTGGCGGTATTGTTATGGTAATTTCACAACCCACATTCACCCAACTTCCCTCCTAGAACATTCCTGCAAATTTCACAAAGTCCTGAGCTGGAAGATTGGCAAATATTCTGGACTCGCAATATTGCTACGGTTTACAAACAACCACGTGTCATAACATCGCCAGGGTGTTTCCTATACCTGTAGCATGTGTGAAAAGCGCTACAATGTGGCCACTTATGTGATGTCAGTGTTTAGCCTTGCAGAAAGCAACTGTTAATCTGCTAAACTTCAGTGTTTTCCCACAGATCTCAAAGGTCTGGACATAGACGGGTTGAAATGAGAATTACCACTGGCACACTTATGTGCACTAATGAATGAGCACAAACTTGGTTGAAATGAGGCCTAATCCTGGATGTCTGGAAGTACACTAACAAACGCCCTGACACTAGCCAGTTGGCCAGACTCAGCCAGCTGAATTGTCAGTGAAATGGTTCCAATCTGCTGCTCCTTGTAGACTCCACACACCCTCTTGACATAATTCATCACATTTTCTCCTCATTTGAACCTCAAATAATATGGTGTCTCGTTGCCATTTCAAAATAAAGCCATACAGGTGCCACTGATGGGTGGTGTAATCCTCTCCTCATTTGCATCTCTTTGTCAAGCAAAGCACTGATCTGAAACCTGGGAAAAGGCAAACTACTTCTCTGTAGTAATTTTCATCTTGACCTGTTATTGGGTACAACAAAATGGAGCCTTTACAGATTGTCTGGGAGTGTGTGTATGTGTGTGTGAAAATGTTAAGTGGGGTCAAATTCTGCGGTCAAACGCAGCGGGCATGTCCCATTTTCTCTTGATGACTGTAAAACAAACAAGAAAAACCAAATAAAGCAACTCAAAATGAAACAAAAACACAGAAATACGTGGCTTCCCTTCCTTCAGCTGCAAATGTACAACATTCATGCGTCTTACTTAATGTGTGTAAGACAGTAAGTTCTCTGACATTAAATTACCAGATGGATCAGCCGTCGTCTCCCAGTGCAGGTCACCATCTCTGTCTCTGATCCAACCACAGAGACCGTTATCAAAGGAGCAGCTCAGATACCCGGCATCTAACGGGAATAAAGGATACTTTTCAGAAAGGTGCAGTAAACACACGCAAAAGGCCTCAGTGCTGCTTTCTAGATAATGGCTCAGAGTCAGACTCGCCCTGCTGTGTGAATATGACTTTACCAGAAGCAAGAAAGCTCCTTCTGGTGAACATGATAGCATAATAAAAGTCTGCACATCGTTACAATGAAAGATTTCACTGGAAGAGCCGATACACTGACAGATCAAATGAGACTGAACTTGCTTAAATGGCCAGAGAAAATGCATTCATTCAAGTAAATCTTGTTTTTTTCATGAGTGGATTTGTTGACATCGCCGTGTGAGTGTTAGTATGCGTGTGGGTAAGTGTGTGCAAGTGCAATACCTCTCAAGATATACTGTCTTGTACACATGCCACGAACCATAATAAAATGCATCATGATTATGACAGTGTGTAATAATTTAATATGACTGATGAGTTCTATATAATGCTCCATAGAAAATGATAACAAAGGAACACAAGCAAAAACAACTGCTATGTTATCCATGCGTTACCGTACAAATTTCTCTGAACAGGAGAATAGCATCCATCATTTTGTCCCTGAGATGGGTTTGTGAAAAATATTTCTGTTTATTTTCTGAGCCAGTGAAAACGCCCTCTTGCTTGATACTACATTGCCAATGATGCGCTGTGAATCAAAATAAGTGCATACGGTAGCTAAACCATTAGACGATGTAAACTGCATACCGCTGGCATCAGTAAATAACAGAGACCAGATGTGATAGACAATTCTGGTTTGTTTGAGCGCCATGGTGTTATGGTTATTGTTGCAGAAGCTAAACATCAAGTGTTATGGCACTTACGACCAGTGCAATAATCTGCTTCCAAATTAATCAATTAATCATTCAAGCAGTGATGCAATCAAGCAAACATAATGTGAGAAGCGGAAAAGTGTGGCAGAACATTTTGGGCTGTGGGCCATTATTTAAACGGGATGGCCAGATGTTGTGCGTCACCTCTTGGTGAGGCCCGATCAAAACACATCTGCTCGCTGCTCATCGTATCTCTCCCTCAGCAGTTCTGCACTGCTGCAGGGCTTGACTGTCAGCTCTGTTTGGCCCACTACAAATGTAACTCGCCCACTGTTGTTTTAGCTCTCCTGTCGGTGGCTGTGTTGTGGCCCGCCTCTGTCAAATGCCTTATGTTTACCTGGGTCGTCTCTCACTTCGTCGGCCGTGTTGCCCAGCTCAATGTCAAAGTCGATCCCCAGGACGGTGTTGTGGCCGTGGTTTCGGGGAACTGAGGAGGGAGGCAACAGGGACAGGGTTAGATAAAAGATTACCAGAGGTATTTTATTTGCCATCCCTGCTTGTGACTATTGTGTGGCCTTGTTTTATTGCAGCAAAGGAACATCTGGGATACACCGAGATGAAATAATCAATGGCATGGTTTCATGCCTGCGTAACCACAACTGAGCACTTCTAACATTTCAGTGTTGTTCAGAAACACTGCCATGTAAGAGTAGCCAGATGAGTTTTTTTTAAAGGGTTGGCAGCACTGAACAGACAGCTGAGACTAAAATACATGGGAGAGATTACTAACAGTCAAGGTTTGATTCACAGAGAAGAAAGCTGGCATGGTGAATAAGTTACAGCAAAGGGAGATCCATATGTTGAGCCTGCGTGAATGCTGACAACATGTTGAAGCAGTACAATCTGGAGAAACACACACACACACACACACACACACACACGCGTGCCGGTGCAGAGTCCTAAAATAGCTTCTTTCCTGCTCTTGTGGGGTCACACTACCCAAAATATACAGGCCAAGCTCCCTTATTAAAGGTCAACAGACAAGTGGAGCATAAAAGGTTGCTTTTATCCCTTTAATCCTACAGTGTGAGATTTCCTGTACTGCAACCCCTTTGATCACATCACCCTGGCTTACTGGGATGAAAATGCCAGAGATTCTGACAAAAGAGTTTGAGAAAACTTTGGAGAATAATGCGTGTCATTGCTCTGTGCTGGCATTTTTAAAATGACGCTGTTCAACCTAAGGGGGGCGCTACGACACTGGTTTGACTGTAGTCACAACCATAAAACATAAAAAAACATAAAAAACAAAAAAACAAACATAAAAAATTAAAGACTTTCTGACTGTTTTTGAAGATCATAAATTTATTCAACATAGTCACTGGGGTCTAACAACAAACTATGTGTGTACAAGTGAAGTAATTCATGTAAACAAATCTAGGTTGTTTACATGGAAAACTCCAGAGAATGATGTATCTCATTGCTCCATTTTAGCATCTTTAGATGCTCTTAGGTGCAAGGCTGAGGGCTGATTGAAGTGAGGACCATGAGGCTCATCTGCCAAAAAGTGTGACTCAGACTGACAATGACATCTGAGTCAATATCAGTATAAAGTGCCATTGAGACTTCTCAATTACACAAAAAAAAAGATGAGATTTTCCACTGAACTCCATATCCATTGTATAAAGTAGACCTTAAGCTGTTAGAAATGCATGTTGGTCAAGCTCCTGCACCTTTTATAAATTGACTGCAAGCATAGAAAGTACAAGTGAATTGCAAAATGTGTCCACCCTGTCATGGGACAATTTCTAAATAGAGTAAATATGTTCTAATCATATTGATTACAAAATGTACATTTTCAGAAAGGTATTTGGTCCCTCGTTCAGGAATATATTTTAGTTTCTGGAAAACATCTCTCAAAAATACAGAAATTATGGAAAAATATGTTTGTATATGTAAAATCTGTGAAAGTTGTACTTTCTTTTCTGAATAAACTCTATAAATAAAGGTATCTGGTCAAACTTTGAAATAATTCTGTTTGGCCCTAATCTCTTAAGAGCAAAATCACACAAAAGGTTTTGATAACTTGTGAAAATAATAATTTATTCACGTAAAACATGAACATGACGGGGTGGACAATGACATGACGGGGTGGACAATGTTATGGTTTTGTCAACAAATGTTTTTTGTCAAAACATGACTTTTTCACCTACTGTATTTTGAATTGTGCACAGGTAGGCTACATTTGGAAATGACACTCAACAACAGCAAAAATAAATAAATAAAACCTTCAACTAGACGAAAAAACAAGATTGATATAAACAAAACAAAAACCATTCGTCCCTAAATGTAGGCCTACCACAAAAAGTAGAAACATAGGTATCCTTTCAAATGGTTTCTTTCTCTGCATATGTTTTGTCCTCCACTTGACTTCTGGAACACTGAAAAACTTATAAAACTGTTATAAAACTAGACTTGATGACGGGGTGGACAATGACAGGGTGGACGTTTCTGGCTGAAGTTAGCATTTAATGAGCACATGGTGGGCCATTAGCTAGCAACATGTATCAGTTAGGAAGGTGACTCTGTATACTTTAACAAACATATTTTGAATTTCTGAAAAGCATTTATATAGATTCATATTTTGCAATGACAGGGTGGACACATTAAGACTGAACACATTCAAGTTCAATCATAAAATGATGAAAATGTCAAAACATAAATGTTGATATGTACTCTCTCTGCATGAGCTATTCTTCACGCCATTTGTAAAAGACAAAGCAGTGGTAGTGATGTCACTGATTACAGCAGGTGGTTTCTTTTAGTGGCAGTAACCACCTAATGACGGGGTGGACAGCAAATCCAGGGACACATGCAAAATGTTTATTATTATTATGAAATTAGACCATAAATGATCCAATTGACTCATTTTATTCAAGTACTTGATGAGAGCAACAAGAGCATGTAAAAGGTTTGTACATTGTATATCATTTATCTACTTATTTCACTCAGTGAAGTTAGTAGAGAGGAGTTTGGGACATGGCAAAATCACATGCATCTAATCATAGAAAAATTTTTTAAATATGAAAAACACCCTTTTAAAGATGTATCTCTGTACCAATGTGTGTTTAAATGTTTGGCCATTTATAATAAACCCTCAGAGTTTTGTTATTTTGCAAATTTTTCATGAAAAGTGAGTGATTTCTGCCTGGGACACCAAATGGTACCCTATATTGATATTGACTCATCTATGAGAACTCGACCATCAAATTTTGAGCCCCGTCTCCTAAAAATTACATTCTTGAACAGCTAAACTGCATTCTCAGTTATGTCTTGAGAGGAACTTATACGTTTGTAATCAAAAGAATGTTTCACATACGACTTATTTATGCTCACAGATGAAGATCGGGTAAAGTGACTACTAGGAAGGGGTGTCAGTTTTCCCATGTATCATTTCCTTGATAAACAAACATGGCAGAAAGTTTTGAAGAAAAATAGAAGTCCGCTCATTCAAGCCATTTCAAACCACAGGAACCATAAATGGCCTGCCATTTGCAGAAAATGTGCCATGCCATGAGCACCGTGAACGCAAAAAGGAGCATAAATCAATCTTTAATCTGAAATCCACGCTAAGAGCTAGGCAGGGTAGCGGATGGTTTTTATACCTAAACCTAACTTTTCTTAAACATAACCAAGTGGCTAAAATTCTACTTAACATGAAATGCATGATACCTAAACTAGAAAAGTATTTGTGATATGTCGGAAATAAACGTAATCCATGACAAAATACATTTTCCCCTTAATGTAATAAAGAGTGCAGTTTAGTTGTAAGAGAATGTAATTTGTAGGAGACAGGGTTGCAAATTTCATGCTTACTATTTTTTTTCCAGTGCAGTCTAAAGGCTCCTCACTTCAATGCAATTTTACATATTGCACCTTTAAAACTGCCCTGATTAGACTGGCTCAATAACTTTGTTTGTTTATTTGTTTGTCCATATGTTATATGATATCTGAGACATTGCTGGTGAGACTTTGACAAAATTTGGAGGTATGATGCATCTGACCGCCGTCTTTCCTGATTACGACAAAAACTATCATTTATATAGGATGAATGCTTACTCTTGCTGTATTTCGGTATGAGGCCAGTCCACGCAAAGATGTACAAACTCAGTGGATTTTCAAGCGGCAAGCGACAGATAAACCTGTTCCCAATCTCTCAGCTGGACTCTTGCCCCTATGCCACAATTACTCAGTAGCCTGCACTTGAACTGTGACCCCGCTGGACTCCTCCACATGAGCCCCTTTCCAGTCTGCCTCTGCAGGGAAAGGGCCCTTCGCTGTGCTGTGTCATACCACCTGGCAGACTGGGATGTGATCTGACAGTCTCAGGAATCTGGAAGCGAAGAGGTCACACTTCCTCCAGGCTCTCCAGCAATCCCTGGCATCCCAGCCTGTGTGTGTGTGTGTGTGTGTGTGTGTGTGTGTGTGTGTGTGTGTGTGTGTGTGTGTGTATGCGTATGTGTGTCTGTGTTTTTAAGGAACTGGGTGTCCTAAAAATGCTGCATCCAATTGTAGAATATTATTTGGAGCAGGTTGCTGGGTTTCACCGAGAATAGAAAGGTAATATGCAGCTTTCCCAGTTGACAAGTTAACCGCTATTCTCTGGATGTTAAAGAAACAATAACTTGAAAGGTGACATTGTGACAGCGAGCAATAAAAAATAAATAAATAAAACAACTCTCTGTCCAGCCTATCTGCAATGAAGTGAAAGTCACCCCATAAACATGTCAGGATGAAAAGCATCAATCACTGTGTAAACACGAGTATGAGCAAATAGGGATATAAATGTTCTCGTCTATTCTTACACGCTACTATCTGTTTGTTTCATCAGATGTGACACTCGCTGCTGTACCACGTCATGTTGTGAGGGAACAAACAATTAAGTAAATATTTCTTTATACAATCCATCTCCGTTAGTCAACAGCTATGCTACAGCACTTGATAAATTTGATTTTTTCTAACACCCCCCTTCCTGTTATCTTGCCTCTTGACTTTGTCTGGTTCATTCCAGGCAAATATTTGTTGGGTCAGGAACGGCAATGCTCAAGAGGCAATTTCTTGTACTCTGCCAAAATGCTGTGTAAACAAAGCTCCAATCAAGTGCTTCAACACTTTCTTTTCCCCATCGTTTTGAGATAATGGGACACGTGCATTGATGATCTTGTTTTTGATAATCCATATTTCTTCTTTTCTCATTTGGTCAGATGCAATGTATTTATCCTTCGCTCTGTTCGTAGATCAGTGATGCTGTCCTCATATCGTGTTTGTGCAAGTCCAGATCGAAAGTAAACTACAAAGCCCCCTAAAGCGCTCAATTTCAACACCCACATTTGAGGCGCAATTGATGTGTTGTGCACGCAAGAGGGCTATTATTCAAATTATTTTCATTCAAATGTAATTATCTGACTCACTGTGTGGTGCCTCCTCTCTCTCTGTCTTATCTTATTTAAAACATCTTACAGACGCCCTGATTTCTGGAACTGCCCTGCTTTAGTGCAGGACTATTAGATTGATGTCTACCTCAAGTAGTGCAGGCAGGTGTTAATGTAATCTTCTCTCCTCTTTCCTTTCTCTAATTATGTGATGCCATCTGGCAAGGTGAGTTGGAACCACAATATCTCACCTCTTATACTCCACTCTGCTGTTGCATTTCGACTGCCAATTCTCCGTCAAGGCAGCTTAGTGTTAAGTTTTGGTAAACACTGAGAGTTGCACTGTCTATGCATTACACTACACACAATGAGAAAGGAGGGCTTTCACTTCATTACCAATGCTCAGTGATTGGAGGCCAGCCAAAAATATGCGCTGTACGGCAAGATGAGTATAAACAGGGAAAAAAGAGACGCAGGGACAGTTTAGTGTAATTGTTTTTTTATACTGTTAGGGTAACAGAACTGCTTTCCACTAATTCTCTGTTTCTGTTGCCTTGCACGTTAAGTATGGTCCCGATTCAGAACGTGTAAAAGACTTAGAGCTGCTTGTCACTCCTTTTTTCTCTGAAATCTGAGCAGTGTGAGAAAATGAAACACAAAAAGTCTGTAGTGGCAGATAAACGAACAACTGAAACCACGCTTCTTCAGTGGTGATGTTGGCTCCAGATCCAAAACCCATACAGTAAACCAATCTCATACTTTTAGGCTCTCTAATTCACCAACAAGTCTCTGTTTTTAAGAGGTGAGAGCATTTGACCTTGTGGGAGGAAAAAGTTGAATACACACATACAGCTTGAACATATCTAATATTTTTTTTTTCCTTAAATGGAATGATATCTTTTAGTTTTCATGGTGTACAATCTAAAACAAAGACTGGCAGTAAAACAGTTGTGCCGAGCAGTATATCTGGACAAATTTGTGATCTAGCAGACATGGACGCTGCTTCTTTCACGTTTCCAAGTCGGAGTCGGAATCTGTGTATCGTAATGTGAAGGTGGATGTGCCTTGATTTGCATATTCATTACTGCAAGTGCACATCTTGCAGGAGGTCACATATTCCCACGCGGAACTCCTGGGTTGAAATTGGTGCTGTGGGGTGTGTATGTAAAAACCGACTAATAAGCGCCAAAGCATGCACTTAAGTCAAGGTCTGAGGCAGATCCTCAGTGAGTCTGATAGCTTTGTTTCAGGTTAAAAGTGAAAATCAAAAATAACTCAGCCGCTCTGCATTAATATGCACCGTCATCAACTGTGTCCCTGATAGCATCTCCCGTTCAACAGTTTGCTTGCCTTTTGACCATTTGATCCATCAGTTGAATCAGTTTACATTACAAACTGTCCACAAATCTCCTAATTCTTAGAGCGCTACATATATTACTTTACTATGTCAAGGATTAGAGGACAGTTGTACTGCATGCCGATATTTAAAACTGACTGCCAGCAGCTCAGACCAATGGCACCAATCATGTGTTTGTGGAGTTTATATTTGAAGTGAGTAACGTGATGCAAATCATGTGTCAGGAGACAACTTCACTTGCAATTTGCCAGGATGTAATTTTGTTTTGTCATCTTTCATAATCAGACACAATGTTTCAGGATTCAGATGAAAGAAAATGCAAATAGTCTCTAATTTGGTTGGCTGAAGCCTGTCAGGGAAGTTGTGATGAAGATGAATGGTTTGACAGGGAAGTGAAGGTGTCTTTTCATATAGAGTAATATAATTAAGTTGGACGTGCGAGAAAAAGAAAATCAAAAGCTGTTTCTTACTGTGGACGTCGCCTCTCTGTTTGGTGACCTCCTTCTGGATGGTGTTGTCCACAGGGGTGACCTCTGGCTGCGGTGGTTGTCTGGTGGGAACCACTGGCCTTGGCGGGACGTATGGCTTGCGTGTGGGTACCGGCGGCTTCCTGGTGGGGACAAAGGGTTTCCTGGTGGGAAGTGCTGGCCTGCCTGGAGACGGTGTGACCCTCTTTGGGGGGAGAGGTGCTCTGGTGGAGGTTGTTGCTGTCATAGTCGTGGTAGTAGCTGCAGCTGTTTTGGGTATAATGGGGGAGATTCTCTTAGAAGTCAGTGGTGGGCGGATGGTAGTGGTCCTCCGATGGTCCAAGTCTGGGATGCGGTTGTGATGATTTGGAGGAACCTGCCCTGGTCTCGCGGGGTCAATGGCCACCTTAGGAATGGCTGAGATGATAAGAAAGGACAGGTGGAGCACCAAAACATGAGCAATTAAGATTTAATAAGGCACTGAACTGGCGAGGCACTGTACTGATTAGCTTAACCTTTAGAGAAAAAGCTCTTCATCTTTTCTAGCATTTACTGAGACTTAACAAAATGTTACCATCTTTAAAAAACGAGTCACGGGGCTCAAATCTAACTGAAACAAAAGCTCTCCCTGGCAAAATACCAGATGGACCTTTGTGTAAAATCAGTATGCTACAAGTTCACATTCCTCTTTTTTTTTTTTTTTTTTTTTTTGAGGGTACTTTTCAAGCATTGTTACTTTTATTTGACCTTTTCGGGTATTGTTGCTTCTATTTGACAACCCAAAGAGGAACAGGAAAGATGACATGCACTGAATATCCAGGGCCAGATTCAAACCGCAGCTCTCATGATTATGTAGCATGCATGTTAGCCAACTGAGCAACCAGCAAACCCCAAGTTGGTGATAATGTCTACATTAGTGAAATATTGTTTTCTGATGAAGTGATCCTCTGCCCACGTGCACGTCCTGATCAGTAATTCTTTGTGCGCTTGTAGCCCGAGGCCTTGCTGCATCAGGATCTGTGTCTGTAGTGATCTTTTCCCTCAAAGAGGCAGCGATGCCCTCAAGATCACCCTCACTCTGCTGATGTCATCAAAGTTACACCTCCTCTGTCTTTGTTCCTCCGTATATCCATCAGCTCCAGCACAGAATCAGAGATTTAGAGGAACTTCACCAGGGCTTCATGCGTGAGGAATGAGAGTGGACGAAGGTGAGCGGCTTGAACTCAGCCATTGCTGTCTCCGGTTTCAGGGAGGACTTTGATATGTGATACACAACTAGGATATTGCAACTCCAGTCCCAAAGCACTTTTGTAACACACCCCTCAGGCAGGCGACAGGGAGAAGTATTTGCGAGACGCTGTGCCAGGAGGTGTCCTCTGCACCGTCTAGATTGGTGTGCAGTTGTTTCTGTTGGATGATTAATTTAACTGCAAAGAATAATGATCGTAAATGACTTATTGGCCATTGAGCCGCTGCAAAAACAGAAGTGACACAGACTCATGAGCTGTCTGCAAGCTAGCCAAATAAGACACTCACCCTGAGGACAAACTACCACAAAGCATATGATTCCTTGTTTCTGTCGAGATTAAAATGGCCAGATGTCAAAAAAGAGTCAAGGCTCATTCAGGGCACATGTGATAAGGGAGCAGGGTAATCTAAGGAGTGAGTGACAGCCATTACAAAGAAAGGAATTCCAGCAAAGGTTTCAAGGCTGTTTCTCTCTCTGCTGCTGCTTTCCTCTCTGCCTTTTAAAAAACACAACCAAAGAAAACAAACGTGAGGCCCCTAGTCCCTTTGCCAGGAAAATTATTCTCGGTTCTTACGTTTGCAGTCGTGGCCCATCCCCCTGTAGCCGTCTTTGCATTTGCACTTGTATGAGCCTGGTGTGTTGTAGCAGGTGGCAAAGCTGCTGCAGTGGCTCTGGCCTGATGAACACTCATCCACATCTGAAACAAGCAAAACAAAAAAACAAAACAAACAAAAAAAAAATCAGACAGAGAAGCAGAAGAATATCAAAGGATAATTGCTTCACATCCACTTCAGAGCGAGCCAAGAGTTTATGTCACATGTCATGTTGGTGAAAGCGTATAATTGAATAACAGTCCACAGTCGCTGAATGCAATTAGCAAAACATCAATATGAGAAGTTGCATCGCAAAATCCTGACGGAGATCACAGACACTGAGGGTTTCTGCAAAGTCTTTTCAGGAGCAATCGCCACCCGATCCTGAAGCTATCATCGCTTAACCTCTATTGGTACTTTCCCAGATGCTGTTTACTCAGTAACGTTCAAGGTAAACCTGTGAATTTGTTCAAGGCAGATGGGAGGAATACTAATTCAAAATTTTAGAGGACAGGAATTCATAAGTATGTGCCCTGTTGAGGCAGTAGTAATCCAGCTTAAACTATATTTTGCAATAGTTCAACGAAATTTTTAGTTTTAAAGTATTTTTAGAAGTTTGTTACCGTGCATTTTTTGTCCATGTTAGCAGGGATGTAAAACCCAACCGGATAAAACTGAACCGTTCAATACAGAATACACCCTACAAAGTGCAAAACACATCTACTGTATGACAGCCATCCCACTACACATTTAACTGATGAATTAATGAATGAACAGTCAAGTAGATTTTTGCCTTTGAAAGAATATTTGTTGATTGCATGTCGTTATCCCAAATCTCTGAGTGAAATAAAAATTACTTTTGCAAATAAGACAAAATACAGAGAAGATGGGAAAAAGTACTGTTTTTTTTTTATCGCTGAAGAACAATACAAACCAAACTGGAACCAACGAAAAGACTGGACCAGCATATTCTTGTTTCATTATGTAGTATTTATTTATCATTTTCTTGTATTGCTGCCTGACACGTCTTGATTTAATGTCGGATTCACTCTCATCCTGGCCAGCACTGAGGCCCAGGCACTCACACCGACTGAGTAAAAAATTTATTTTTAATAATCTATTTTGATTTCATTTTTGCTGTGTGATTGCATCATTTTTGCAATGTGATTTTGTATTATATGATATTACAGCTGAGGATAAAACTATTTTACAAAGCAGTTTGAACTGATATTTTTGCTAATCACGTTTAGATAAAAAATATTTCTGTTGAGGGCAGCTTCCTTGACTGGCAGCTTGTTAGAGGCTGTATGATGAAAGTAGCTGCATCCAAACTGCTGATGTGGATGAATGAATGTGTTCATGTGCATGCTTGCTCTATTTTAAACTTGCTCACTCATTATCAGATGTAAGAACGACAACAACACCTGCTCTGTTCACAGTGACTCGGTTATGAGTCACAACATTTCAATGCGTCCAACTACTTTAAAGTTTTGCTTGTTGGAGTTTCACTACAGGGAGCTCATTACAATACCTATGCACTGGTATTTGCCGTTGATGTATTGCAGGTCAAACCCTTCATGGCACTTGCAGATGTAGCTACCAAAGGTATTGATGCATTTTCTGAACCTGGGACACACTGCTATTCCGGTGGCGCACTCATCCACATCTGAAAGAAGAAAACACACTGAACTTACTGAAAGGAAGGAAATGTTCAATTTGCAAAATATACTCTACTCAATGATTTTTTATTAATATATAGAGGATGAAATGGTAATTTATTCCGAAACTAAACAAACATTTTTCTTCATTCCCTAATCTCTTCAACGTCCCTGGTTAATATTCATTAATAAACGAACTGGATTATATATTCTGTACCAGTGAGCAGAATACAATGCACAGCACCTTGTTTCATTATTTAAAGGCCTATTCCAAGTGTTTCTGTTGATCACCTCTGCAGGCACATAGGCATTAATATTTAGCGGACTACAAGCTCAGAGGATTTGTCTTAAAAATTATTCATTTATGTGCTGCGTAGTGCAGTCAGAGGGCACTAGAGTCCTTAAGGGAGTGTTGTTTATAAGAGCCGTAATATAAATGGAGACACCTGGACCAGCTGGGAAAACATGTCCGGGTGAAGCGAATGTGCAATACTCTCTCGTCCCTCGCTGACAAGTGTTGATGTTGTCATCAGCGAGGCACTTAATCCCAAACTACTCCAGTAAGAGCTATTTACCGGCCAACAGCAGCTCCCAGGTTAAAAAAAAACAAAACCAAAAAGGGTGAAGAAACTGCACTGTGTCACATGCACCTTGTCTAGGCAGTAATTTCTAATACATCAAACCTAAAACTCCAAGGAGAAACCACTTTATTTGAAAAAATTACAATAGTAGCAATTTCTCAGTTGTTATGGAAACTGTTATTTGGTCGATGTTTTGCAGTTGTCTCACTTATTTCCTTTTCCTATGTGTATTTGTACATGGAGAACCACTATTTTCCTTCTGCTGAGTGTTTTGGAAAAAAAAAAAAAAATGTCATACCGAAACGGCATCAGACAATAACTTACCAGCAGAGGTGAATTACAATGTGTGAAATGTCTTTTTGAAATACAACAAGTGAGCCAATCAGGCAGGAATCTGAAGGATCACAGCGCTAACACAAATGTGTGGTGTGCCTGTTTATGTTTATCAAAACCAGAACCAGAGTTTTCCAGCACTTGATGTCGTTGTTCTCCTCAATAGATCTTTACTTGTGGTGTATAAAAATCTCATATGTACGTCGCTTTGGATAAAAGTGTCTGCCAAATGTGAACTGTGAATTGTACATCACTAAGTAGGCAGGAAATATTGTCAAAAAAAATATTCTCTGCAGCTTTTTCTTATCAGGCCTTGAAGACAGCTCTGACTTCCTTGTCATATAAACAGCCGATTTCAAGTCATATTCACTTGATTTGAGGTCAGATTCTGAGGCACTACAGCAAAAGACGTTTCTAATGTTTTCTCAAAGTCATTCATTGCTATTGCTCTCCTTCACAAAATGCTACTCTAACTAGTCAGACCATTGCTAAAATAAATCAATCAATAAATAAGCGAATAGTTATATATTTATCGGATATTATTGATGACTGCTATTGTGTTTTACGTGACAACCGGTTGATTCATGCAGCAAATTCGAGCGGAGGCACAGATGAAATATGAGGCTGTCTCATATGGAGAAACTTCTGGGACAATGCAAAAGCATCACTATACATTGTCATTAATCACAGGGTTTTGTTGCGCTTCTGGCACGATTCAAAAGCAGCTCTACATTTCCTACATGTGAATGGGCTGAGATATCCTTCCTATAGGATTTCTGGACCAATCCTGTGCCCGTACACAAAGCATAGTTTTTTGAAAAGGACAGAAACTGCAAATTGAAAACAGGCAAATTTAACATCCCAGTGTAAATCATCTAGTTAAAGAAAAGTTTGCTACACTACTGTTTATTTGGTTAAGTTGTAGTTTGACCAAATAATTGATTGTTCACATAAAAAATGAACACTCATATTTTTACTATATACTGTTAACCTAATTCTTATTCAGTGCATTAAAGTCTGACAAGCATAGCAAGAATTCTTAAGATCAATTTCACAATTAAGTAAATATTGCCAGTCTGATTTAGTGACTTTAAGGTAACATATGTATGCAATCCATATGAGAAAAGAATTGTTCCGTATATTTTATATGCTTAAACTGGACCCAGTAAAAATGTAACGCAAACCAGCATGTTAACTAGTAAAAACAAGTGTGCATCAATACTTTTAGGCTCTCTGGGTTTTAGCGAGACCTTGGCAACAACAACAGCAACACAGGTTCAGACCAACTTTACGGAATGACCTCCCTAACTTTGGTCAGAAACGCACCGCAAAACCTCCAATTTCCACCAGGATTATGGGATCTCAGGAAATATCCATTAAATCGTCCCAACACCTGCGGCACAGAACCTCCCCTCCCCTCCCCCTCCATCGCTCTTCATGATTGATATCCCTCCTGTTTCAGAGCTCCACCCCCCATTAGCCTGCCCTCAGTTAAGTGGGACTCTCCCCATATATAACAGGGGCAGCCTGTGTTTAAACCTGACACAGGTTAACTGCCTCGACTGGCCCTCTTCCAGCTGTGAGTTAACCATCTCAGGAGCTGTGCCACGTAAAACTGGCAATGGAAGAAAGGGGATCGGGGGGGTCGGGGGGTGGGAGCTGGTTACTGATCTGATTTCAACCATAAAGCATGGAGAAAGCAAGAGGGATAAAATCACCATTTGGTTGCCAAAACTATTAGGTCGCTGATGTCCTTGCACAAAAAAAAGAAGAAGTGCTAGTAAATATTCTGGATGAGTTTCCACTTTGCTTGGTAAGAGGTTTTGTTTGATTCTCTAAATTGTATTTTCATTGCCAAGGTTTCTTTCTATCCCTGCCAAAACAGTCGCGTTCGATTATCACTCAGCAATTTCAAAGGCTGACAAGACCAAATAAGCCCTTTCTCTTCCATATTGCTCTACAAGACTTACTCCTAGCGGGGAGTAATATAATGAGGCTCGATTTTCAAGCTTGTTACACAGAAGCATGGACATACCCACACAGGTTCTTCCATCTGGTGCCAGTTGCAGTCCTGGTGATGGACACTGACATCGCACCTCTCCTTTCAGCACCTCGCAGCCGTACTGGCAGTTGGCCATGCCGCAAGTGCGGGCATCTAATGGACACAAAGGAATCATATTAATACACGCGAGGGTGCCACAACGGAGATACAGAAAAATACATATTGCATGTTATTCTTATCTCTTACTCTCTCACACAGCCACATGCACACACAGACGCACACACAGGCACACACACACACACACACACACAGCTTTATCTTTATTCTCTAGCCTCTTGTCTGAAGGCCAGGCCTGTTGCCCGACTCTCCTGATATTAGTCAGGATGACCCCGGGGTGCAAACAACACAACAGCACACACCCAGCCATTATTAGATTCCTTTGCTGCACAGTCCCTCTTTGCGGAAACCTTAGCCTGTGCAATCCTGCTTTACCCACGCTTATCCTCTCTCTCACTTACCTGCTCATAAGCCTATCTTCACCCCATCAAAGCACCAGTGTGCAGTGCGTTTGCTGGTGAGTCACACCGGGTGGCTCAAGACCCTCCAAAATAATAATATAATGGAACAGGTTTTGGTCGGCCTCTCTCAATAACTCCAGAGCCTAAAAAGGAAATTAAAAGAGGGGCTGATGCTGCCGCCACTACCTCAGTTGCCGCAGGCACCCTGGAGTACAGTTTGATGAGTGAGGCAGTCCAGGTTGATTAAATGCTACAGTGATCTATTGATCACAGCAGCAGAATGGGGAAAAGAAGAGCGGCAGGGTGTTAAACACTATCATCACACAACACTGCTGCCGAGAGGAGGTTGTGATTGCCTCAAGTGGCAAACAGTTCAGATTTAAAAAGGGGTAACTAAATTTTCTTCTGATAAAAGAAGTACTGAATAATTTACAGAGGTATTGGGAGTCACGCCATCCGCAACTGGAAATGTGAGGGGAAAGTCGTTATGAGGGCGGGGAGGGGTGGGGGGTGGAGGGGTGGGGGGCGATCTAAATCTGGAGGCAGCGTTAACTTGGAGGCATGTACAGGCAGTGACTGCAACTCTGTGGAATACCTCGGGGCAGCCAATAAGAACCACACATTTACTGGAAGGTCTGCAGCTTGTGTTTCTTTTCTATATTTCATTTTAGCCCTCTTATGTTCTTCACAGGGGTCCCTCTGACTGTAGTGCACGTATGATGAAGTAGATCAACGTGGGGCTTTAATCAAAACATTCTATCAAAGGCTCGTGGGGCCGCTGTCAAAGGTAGCAGCAAGGCTTGGAGAATGTGTTTCGCAGTAATAAAATGTATGTCATCGCCATCGCCTTGTGTAGGCATTCGATTGAATACATTTGTCCTGAAGTGTGGAAAGGATTCTCGGTAGCACTACCGGGCTACAAAGCAGGAGAGAGATCATGAAAAAACACACTGAAAATATAAACAGGAAAAAAGAGCGAGAGAGAGAGAGAGAGAGGGAGAGAGAGACTCACTTCCACAGGTCCCGTCAGGCATCAGCATGTAGCCATTCAGGCAGTAGCACTTGTAACTTCCATATGTGTTCATGCACCTGTGTTTACAGGGCCTCGGCTTCAGCCCACACTCATTCAGGTCTGCAGACAGAGAGAGACGACATGAGTGGAGCGAGGGAGATGGAGAAAATTAAGGGGAGGGGGCTGGGGCTCCCACACAGAGGTGAAATTAGTCATACGGCAGGTTCAAGAGGTCAATCACGGAAAACCTCACCCATCCATTTATGTGTGAGTTTGAGGTGCATGTCTGTGCGTGTGTTTGTGTGTGTGTGTGTGTGTGTGTGTATGTGTGTGTGTTGGAACAGGGGGAGGGGTAGTCTTCAAGGAAATGAAGGGTTGTCATGTTCTGACAAGCCCACATCTATCGGCTTTGATGGTTTAACAGGCAGACGGTGTTAACTGCCAACCTGCCCATTACCTGTACACGACAAAAAGATGCTATTACAGCCTCCAACTCACCACGTTTCAGGCTTTGTTCCAGGGCCGTTACTTTGCTGGTTTGGTAAGTGACAGCTCCGCCATCTAGCACTCTTTGATAGATATGTCTAATTCCAGTGTTTTTATATGGCCATAAACATACAGAAAGCACACCCACAAGAGCCCATGAAAATGTTATTAGAAAATGATCCTATCTGAGTGGTGAGCAGTGTGGGCTCATGGGAAAAAAGAAAGTGCCCTGAGCTGAGCACCTGTCAAATGCTTATGCAAATCCAAGTTATCAGGCCTAAGGAAATGTTCTTTCATTTCGCCGAATAGTTATTTCAATGCATTGCTGTGTGTGTGTGCGTGTGTCTTTGTTTGTGTGTGTGTGTGTAAAAAATATATATCTCTAGTATTTATACTGAGCCAAACATACATAGATAAACAAACATACATAGCTCTATTCACAATATTGTTGAGTAAAAGGGCAGGTTCATCGCTGCGGTGTGTTGCCCTGGAATTATGATAAATAACTTTATGTGGGTAAACATCTTTGGTACATTCTAGATAATGTCAGTATTCACAAATGATCAGCCAAGTTGCATGGCATTGATTAATGTTATACATTGCTATTACCTGGTAATGCTACACTGTACAACCCAATTGATTAATTCTTGTCGTGCTTTCAGCCACACAATCACAGCTGTGTTAACTATGTGCTTTAGCCATGAGGGTTGCTGGGCTTTTAAGACTAATTTAACTGAATGTTTGACATTGCTTGATGAATTCTTCCAAACTAAGGCCTATTAGATTATAAATGACTAAGTTACTATGCAAAAAAAAAAAAGCCAGAAAACCATAAAGCACTCCCAAACTGGCCAAAATATTCTGCAAAATAACAGGTGGAGGGAAACCACTTGCGATGCACAGACTAAGAACATTCATTCAAGGTTAACATGTCCAAATCACATTGAAAATGTGCAGAACACTTATCAGTGTCTGAGGAAGAGCACTGACTGGAAATGCATTGCTAAATATGCCGGTGCACTGAATAAGTGTTCCAGAGCTTTACAATGTGATTCTTAAGCTTGGACACATTTTCTTGCTTTCTGCATTACAAGTAGTTCCACCACTTACATTATTTTGCTTATAAATGAATAAAAGTTTTTGTACCGTTCTTGGCTTCATTTCAACATCATTGGAAAAGAAAGGTCAAATTCTCCACTCTGTCTTACCCAGAGCAACTTATAATGACTGAGCAGGTAGGAGCTCATACACTGGCTATTGTTAGGATCAGGCTGTTATAGAATGGATTCCTTAACTACAGTAACTAGTCGCAATGCAGCATACATTATGTCTCTGGTATACATAAAAAAAATAGATATTGGGTGAGAATAAGTGTAAACTGCTTATTATGATAGAAACCTAAATTTTTCAGGAATTAATCCATCTTAGATTTGCCCGTGAGTGCAAAACATGCAAAAATCTGCAGAATCATACATTACTACACACACTATATATTTGACTTTGACAACAAGCTGTCGTGTTGCCAGTGCCAGTACATAGTCAAATGTCTCTTTTATGTTTTTAAGACGTTTTTGTGTAAGCCAACTGTCTTGCATTGTGGCAAACTCCTCTCATGTTTTTGTGATGTTTTTTCGTGAAGCAACAGACTGCAGCACTGCACCCCACTCAAATTTCCCCCAAGGGACAATAAAGTTTATTCTACTCTCTACTATCTGCTCTCGACTCTAACCTTTTGCACATGAGGGCCATTATCTTTGCATGAATCTTAAATATTCTTGGCCACAGTGAGAGACACTCAAACGGTGACGGGTCTGCATATCAGGTGAATCTGAAAGGCCACCATTACCTACAATTAGCATTATGAGTTTCCTGCCCTTTACACCTAAATGCAGGGTCTGCTGGGAGCAGCAGGGCTAAAAGGGGAAAAAAATAAATAATTTCGAAAATACACAGAACATCATCAAATCGGAATGGTGACACGGACAGAAGCAATATAAATAACTTATATGTGAATTACTCTCCCTGAGTTTCTAGGACATAGTATAACCAAGCCTCACGGCACAAATAGATTTCATCTCACTCTACATGAGGGGTCGTTTTCAGCGTGGCGAGCGCACTGTAAACGGTGCCTTCTTTAGCTCCAGGCACATGTGCAGGATACATGCTTTGGGTGCCCTGTGCCTCCGACATTTGACAGATGCCATAGATTTATATGGATGAATGACAGAGTGGATACCCAGTCGTGCAGTATATCTACAGACCCAGCCTTGTATTAATGGCGGCAGGCTGGTCTACTAAAGCCGTGTTGGCTGTGTGATTGGTGCATGGGGCTTGAAGTGGGACTGTCTGTCTGCCCGTTAAATCCCATCAATTCTTGCTAGGCTTAAAGTCAATTTCCATAGCTGTAAATTCTCCTGGAAGGCATGTAGCAGTCAGATAGTCTGAGAAGTCAAACTTGTGCATAGCACGATAACAGCAAAAAAGACCGTGTAAGACACAACCACAATTACTGGCTGTGCAACAAAAAAATCATCATGAATTCATGTGACAGATGTTACCTGAGGGTTGACATGGACAATAAATTTACAGCTTTTCACAATCACTTTCACCTCATACAAAAATAGAGAAAATGAGAAAAACGCAGTTGAGTGTTAGAGAAAACATCACAACTCTGTCATGCTGATAATGAAGACTTATATAATTATAACAGAAGTGTTAACTGATTTAGGCACCTGACATAGTTTTTAATATTATGATGTAACATTACCATAACATATAAAAAATTATTAGATCAAAGCAGTGCACACTGGAAGAAAAAGTACAATCTTTTTCCAACAAATTTTAATACTTGTTATCCTTTATCAAGGTGATGTAAGTCAAAATGATTTGTCCTCTCCTGCTCAGACGGCTTGGCTCTTTGAGTCTGAAAAGCTGAAAATTGGTGTCAACAGCTGTGTCCATCTCTTATATAAGGTCTTCAACATACACACACACACACACACATACACACACACAGAAATATATATTTCATTTTTTCAGCTGGCAGTATCACAACTGTTCTCTTCACTGTTTTGTGCAGTTAACACTTGGCATTCTTGTTGCTACAATTACAGAAGCCCAAGATGACATTGTCCATTCGCACTGTGACAGAGAATCACGTCTCCACTTGCCCGTCACACTGAAAACAGCTTAAAAATGTAAATGAGGGATTATGGGAATGATCACATTCTCAGACAGTGAAAGCTCCATGAGCATCAGCACATGCCAAACAAGACGCAGCCAGGGTCTTCTCTAGGTGGAGAAGGAGAAAAGATTGAGAGAGGACAGGCAGACAGTGAAGAATGGAGTAAGTGAGAGATAAGAGACAGATATGACCAGCAATTGACAATTTGACACGGCCCCAAGGACTGCAGCAGCCGGTGTGCTAGCCTTCCTGCAGAGCCCCTCTGGGCTGTTCACCATACAGTGAATGAATTGTTGAGACACATCTGAAGTGATGCAGAATGATTTATTGGGTCAACTCCTCTAGGTATGCTACGCTACATTCCTGACACGCCTCCATCACTGGAAGCGAGAGATTAGCATGGGGCTCTTTCTCAGGAATATGTTAGAAGATAACTGTGGTGAGGACACTAGGTCTTGTTCTAGTGGCGATAGAGCTATGAGAACTGTGTCCAAGTCCATGATGGTTTTGAAGGGAAGGGGGAGCTCCTTTTTCAGAAAGTCGTCAAATTCAGGAAGAAGAATGAGCGAGTAGTAAAAAATATATATATGAGGTAGAACAACATAGAAAAAAAATCATAGTGGCTCTTTGCTGCTGAGAAATGAAATTGGTCACTTGTTTAGACAGGGGAGAGAGAGATTGAGAAGGAAAGTCGGGCTCTAATTTCGTGATGGTGCAAGGTGGACGGTGGGCTTTTGCACCAGTGAAGTGTCATTTCCATTTCCCTCCATTGTGCTTGCTTGGTAGTTTGATGGTTGTGAACTTCACTTAGGGGGGGCGCACACTGAGGTCAGGTCCACAGTAAGCTGGGTAAATCTTACAACACTGTTTTGATGTTCCATTCACTCTGTAGCACACTAGTGTTTTCATACCATTTCCAGACCATTTGCCAAAAACCTGCAGTCCACACTGAATAGCCCAAAAACACTTTAAGTCCTCTACTGAGCACGCACAGGCCATGTGTGTAGGCCGGCACATGCTCGGTACTAGGCTACAGCCTAGGTCGAATGACAATCCTACATCAGTGGCTTCAAAAAACCTCAAGTTTCCCTTTCCACACTACAACGCCAGATGAGTGTTCAAATTTACACACCACGGAGAGCATTTTCAAAAAGCTGCATTTGCACAGGTGGAAAATGCCAGCTTGTTGTGAACTGAAGGCCAAAACAGAAAAAAGGGATGTTTTAGAATATACCATGTTGAATGGTGGACACAACCTGAAAAACACCGCTGGGAGAGACAGTTGAACCTGCCTGAAATGCCTCCTGACAAAGCAGTGTGACTCCACTCTCATGCTTTCAGTTCACTGCAGTGCGGGTCACCCATCAAACTGCAGTGGGTGAGCAATGAATGACAGAGGCAGAGGATTTATCTTTGGCTGAGCAAAGATGGACGAGCATCTCGTATTGCTTGTCACTGACCACGAGGGGCTATATAGTTTTTCAACTAGGGATTACCATAACATAAACAAAAAGACACACACTTGGAAGGTAATCACCCAACATGGAAGTGTGTCAGTAACGATCAAGCAGTGCAGTGCAATTTTGGTGTCAAGTATCATGAGTATTTCCACTTGTGTTGCCCTTCTGCTCAGACCATGTGAAAAATGCACGGCACAAGGCACAGTTGTGTTCTGTGCTATTTTGGCAGCATTACCAAGCGATGCGAGTGTGAACTGATCGCATTCAAAAGCTTACAGCACCAGCTCTTGCGGATGATATGTTGGCCAATATGACTTTGATATGAATCCCTCATGCAGGACAAAATAAGACACAACAACAATGATCGTCCAACATAGAAACAGTCAATACGTGCCGTGACGCACAGAGGGATTGTGGAGGTGCTGCATTATCTATAGCTGTCAGGGAGTGGCTGATGGATGCTTCCCTCCCATAGTCCAACTATCCCTGCTGTTCTACACACCATTGATTCACGAAAATAGAGCCCAGAGAGGCAGATAAAGTATGGCATAGACTACAAACATGGCATGGCATGCTTGGCATTCACGCTGTCATTCCTACTGCAAAGCTGCTCTTGGGTGGTGTCTGCTCTGCCAGGGGAAGACAGACAGCAGCGAGAAAAGAGTGCCGAGGGACATTCGCTCCTTCTTGATCTGCACAGTGCAACACCATGCAACTAAGTGGTTGCTAAGAAGAGAAAAACAAGAGGAGGCGGCTGTAGGGGGAGGGGTTGTCTTGCGATTGATGAATCTCACCCTCCATCACTACTCTTGCTGGCTGACGGTCCACAGGAAGAAAGATAGGAAGGTGACTGTCCCACATTGGTGGGTTTAAATAGTCCAGTTCTTCTTCTTTAAAGAAAGAGAATGGGTGAAAGGGGTGGGGGGTTTGGTTGAGACAAAATAGTAAAGGGTTGAGAGAGAGAGAGGGAGAGAGAAAAATGCAGTGAGAATGAAAAACACCAACCAACGGATTAGAGCACCTCTGACCACACCACATTCCTGGAAAGTAAAGAAGAACATTATGCAGCAAAGAGGATTACACTTGTGGGAATTGGACATGAGCTGAGTATCAGAAAAAGAGGGCATATGGGAGAAAGAGAGAAAGTGTTTGTGTCCCTTCTCCTGTTCTCCCCTCTCTTTTGAATTCCATTTTGTCAGTAGGATGAAACAGGAGCTCAGAGAATTATCTCATGGATATCTCATGGATTCTGTGGATTCCATCTCAATTTGTCTGTATCCGCAAGTTCAAAGGTAGACGGAGGTTTCCATTTCAACAGTCAAATAAAGGCTTCACTGCAAACACGTCAGCCTCAAGAATTTCAGCACTCCTCCCACTCCCTCATCCATCCATCCATCCGTTCAGCAACCTTTCCTCTGGCAGGTAGCGAACAACACCTATTGTTAACCAACGGGAAGACGATACAACCACCTGTGACTGTTTTGCAAGCGTCAAACGGTTCAAGTGTTTCGCTATTGAGCGATTTTGTAATCTAAACTGGGCACTTACGCTGCATTCTTGACAAACCCATCCAGGACAAACACACTTGTCCCAAGTCTTATCCACAAAAAATTCAAAGCGTTATGGTTACTTGTCTAGGACATTTCCATAGCTATGTTTAAGACAGCAAAAATTCACCTAAAGTATTATTGCATGCAGGTATTGTCAAAGTACAAAGATATGATAAATAGCCTTCTAGAAAAAATGTCAAAATTTTACATTACACAAAATATACTGTCTTATTCTTATCTAATGTTATCTGAGCTCTGCTGGATCTGGAAGCCCAGCCAAAACTCAAAAAGTGAAGGATATCACCACGTTGATGTATTCATTTAATTAAAGGGACTAGGTTTTTCCGCCCCATTACACAAAATTACCATAATTTATCTGCAGGGGTGTGATAACGTTGTTGATCAATACAAAAAAACTCTGATGATCAGTTCAGCAGGAACAGAAACTTCTGTCTTTCTGTCAGTTTTTTTCCCCTCAAATTAATGACATTTATCATAATTCTGAGATAATGATCTCAATCAGTCTGGGCTGAGATGATGATGTGTGCATGTAGAGGTACATTTCAAAGGGCACCGGCATGACGCAGCTATCTAGTTTTATTTCCGTCTTGGTTTGAGACACTGGGAGATATCAGTGTCTTTGAGTGTCTTAATATAGATGAGTAATATAGTCCAGACTTTGCATAGGCACCTTAGAACTTTAGGGATGTTCAAGTGCAAATTCCACTTTGATTTGCTGTTTTATAATAACACTTTAGATTTTTTTTTTTACATATCTTGTGCAGCAGAAATGAAAGGTGAACTGTGTGATGTTTCGTCTGAGCTATAAATGTGATCAAAATGTGGCAAAACTCTATTTAAAAGTAAAGAGGAACTTTCAACAAAATGATTACAGTAGTAGGATGCAGGCACATTATTTCTCCTTCTCTCACAGCTGAATATCATACACATTCTTAAAATGCCCTTCACACACTCATAATCCAGCCATATGCACATGAAATCCAGCTCTACAAACACACATCTTTATCTCCACCCAGATCTGTCCACATCATTATCTCAGAATTATGAGATAATTGTCTCAGAATTATGATGTGATTATATCTGAATTATTGTATTTTTTGGGGTCTCATAAATATGAGATAACTATGAGATAATTGTCTCAGAATTATGATGTAATTACCTCTGGATTTTTTTGTCTCATAAATGTAATGATGAGATAATTATCTGATAATTATGAATTCTGGGAAAAGATTTCATAATTCTGAGAGAAACTATAATTAATTCAAAATAACTGAGAGAATAGCTGTTTCCAAGTGAACGCGAACGCTTACTTCATATTTCTATCTGTGGGAGCTGTGCCAGATACTCGTTCGGGAGGAGATCGCTTCTATCGATGTTTTTGCAGTCCCTCTTGTTGCCAGTTGAGGTCACTACACTTGATAGATGACTAGATGCTTTTTTAATGACCTTGATGAAAAAGACTACGTGCATAATGACAGTTTGTGGTAATTATGTAGTATGGTGGTTCGTGGAAATGATATCATATGATGACATACATACCCTCCTTTGAATACTCACAGCTGTCCTGTTAACTTCAAAATATCATGCAGCGGACAGCCAAACAAAAGAGGAAGTGAGAGCAACGGTTTCTAGAGCAACAAATCCAAAGTATCTGTCCACACCTGGATCCTGAGTCGAATTTATTTGAAAATTACGAGGGGCTATCTTAGGTTTTGTGGCCTTGCCGTGATAAAGCATTGAAAGATCCAGATATTAGCTAATACTCTAAAAATAAATACAGAGTAGAATGGAATACCTCATTCTACCACATTTGTAGACAATATTTGAAGATGTGTTGGAAGAAAGGGGAAATATGGGGTTCTGGACATATATGCCATACAGCACTCTCTTGTCTATTAGAGCTGTATTACTCCTGATGTCTGAGACATCGCCTCTCCAGCAAGACCTTTTAATAGCGTCTTAGCAGCAGGTGAACTACAGTTAATTAAATCCACCTGCAGGAAATAATCATCTTATTAAAATGATTGGATCAGCAGGGGGAGAGTGCTGCCAAATTGTTAAAAAGATTATCACTATAATGAGTTTATTTGTGCTGTGACAGGATATTCATCTATCCAGTGCCACGCTTAATGGCAGACATACAATTGTCATCAGCACCAAAGGTGATGCGCTTTCCCAAAATGATAAGGATTCTGAACAAGTGGGCTCTATTTTTGACAAATAAGTGCCAGTTAAATCTAATAATGAAAATAACCAGATTCATTTAAAAGCTATTACAATTGGATATTGAGTTTCTGTGAATAGGACCAGTGAGGTTAGTGGAATAAACTCTAAGGCAAAATTAATTTGGCGTTGGAAAAGTGGTGCACTAAAAGTAGACATTTGAGCCCTTGCACCACAGATCTCTTCAGTCTGTACCAGAGCTTAAAACCACAATGTTTGATAGAGGAAAACACTGTGATGAAATCAATACAATATTGGCCATGCTTGTATTTTGTGTAATCACTCATGTTTCCTCCCTGGTTTGTTTTCGCCCCACACAACCGCTGTTCCTATGGTGTTAAACACTGTTGTTAATCGGAGTGCCTCCAGGGTCACACATCTGTCCTCACCACCCACTTAGAGTAAAAGAATGTCTAGCTCAACATGCCCTGAGTCTTTTTCCATGCATATAGGTGTGTGTGGATGTGTGTGTGCAATGTCTTTCTGCATGTGTGCATGGGTGTGACAGACACCTATGTAATCAACAGACGTTAACATAAATTATGGCTTATTATGATTCCAATATATTCTCTTAAATTCAATACCTATCTATTTTACTTCAGAGTATGCATATCATCGTGCACCAAATAAATTCACAGACCATAATCTGATCCATAAGCTATTAAGGTAAGTACTTGAAAAGTGGTAGCATCAAGGTCAGAGAAGAAAGTCCATAATGAGAGAGCAACTTATTATAGTCCTCCAGTTGAATCCTCAAGATAAATGTATGGTCCCAGGGGGACAGCATATTAAAATGCTACGAAACATTGACCACCTGGCACATCAATAGTAAACCACAAATCAATGGTTAACAGAGGCTGAATTTAAATGAGAAACTCCAATCATTGGCTTCTGAATAATTAAATTGGCTTCCATAGCATGTACCAGCTCAAAACGGGACCCAAGGTTATCTGCACTGAAATAGGCTGAAAGGGCAAGCCTGCCACTCAAGCCTAAGTAAAAAGGTAAGCTTTGTAAAATGTCTACAGCTTAATTGACGAATGTGGGTCCAGTGGATACTTAAAAGTACAGTTTGATCTTGAAAGCTCTTGAAATGTCTTGGAATCCCATTTGTCAGATAAGTCTGTCTCAATCTCTGGCAGCAAATTCTATTGTGTTTGGATGTGGGATGGTGATCCTTTTGCTCTCCCTCTCGCAGAAGATTAAGACAAAGTAGGGCCGTCTGGCCAGGCAGACAGGAGCCACCTATAACCTAGAAATGCAGGATGAGTCATTTGGAACATTCCGGAAAGGATTTGAGCCCCACCACCCTGCTTGTTTTTAATTACACACTATCCTATTCCTGTCGTAGGGTGTGAATTCCACAAGTAGCTCCAAGCCTCTTGGATGTATGTCAAATTACCGCTAACTGAGAGGCTTTGACATTTTTGTGCATGTATAATCCTCCAACAAATGGAAATTTTCACCGATGAAAATGCAGAAAAACTCACACATCCCGGCAGACACACATGCACAGATGCTCCCACACACACACACACACACCTAAGCACAAACACAAACACACACCGTCAATAGGATCAGTTGCACTCAGCCTGGCCAAGTTATCTCAGGTCAGTAATTGAGATGTTATCTTCGCAGGAGAGGATGCACTCCCGGGATCATTCAACATGGCCTCACCAGTCATTTCCATTTGAGCTGAATCAGCTCTCTCGCCTCCTCCCCTTGTGATTACACCATCTAACTTCTGTCTGCTGGTGAGAAACCAGCTTCTGCTCCGCAAATAAATGGCAACATTAATAAGTTGGTACTGTGCCATGTACACTTTGCCACAATAAACAATGATTATCCTGCCATTGCTTAAGGCATGAGTTCTCCTTCAATTAGTTTTCATGCTTCATAAAATGTATGTGTCAGCATGCTTGATTGTTGCTTTGGAGACCTTAAGTCATGGTATGTTCACAAAGACCATATATTCTGTCTTTCTTTCTGGTGTGTTTCTTGATAACCAGCAACAAGTAAACATGAAGCCAAAGTAACAGGCGTGTCTAGTGTCTGTAACTTGTTGCTTTTCCAGGCGAGAGCTTACCTTGATTGCAGGTCTTCCCGGTGAAGCCAGGGTGGCACTTGCACTTATTAGGTCCTACGCAGTCCCCGTGCTTACAGCCGGGCTGGCACACAGCTGTTAAGAAGGATTGAGAGAGGACGACACAGATGAGTGCAGCACCCTGGCTGACTGCTTGTACCAGATCAGGATGACAAAGCACTTAATCCTACATTTTTTTTGACTTCTCCAACCCCTTTGCTGTAAATTATCTGTTTACAATACATTCAAGCATTTAGAACAATATGGTATCCAATTCAGTAAGAAGAGTGTTTGTCTGTGTCTCTGTGTTTTTGAGGTTATGACTGTTGACCAATAAATACAGCAACCATTTTAGGAAGCCACGTTTCACAGAAAATGCTTTGTTTTGTATGCCACTGGATCTTTCAGGGACTGGAACATACTTTCCCCTTGGTGATATTAGTCCCTTTAGCACTGTAGGTGATTAACAAAGGGTTTGAACTTTGAACAAGAGCTACAGCCTTTCAAATGCAGCGTTAATATTCACAGTGGCACGCAGCCAACACAGATTACCTAGACAAATACTACGCCCCTGTTAAAGTATTGCTGAAAAATACAGCACACAAAATAATGTCTTATAATTAGAGACTCTACAAAAGGGCTGCCCTGCAGGTCCTACATAATGTGTGGATGGAAATATGTGTGAGTGTGTATAGAGTAACATAGGTTCAGCACAAAGACATGGTGCTTGGGGGAACCGTGCTGCTTCTCTGAATCTGTGCGTTCTGTCTCAGTGAGCTGGAGGCTTGCCCCGCTTATCTGACTGTGCTTACTGCAGCTCGCTGCTAAGCATGTCTGATACATGGGACCTCAGCCAAGTGTTACTAATTTTCATTAAAAGCTTCATTAATTCTGTCATAATACAGGGCAATCAGAGGGCTTAATTATCAGGATGGTGGAAAAGGCAGTGGGAAAAAGTAATATGTGAGGGAGGGAGAGGGAGAGAGACAGAGAGAGAGAGAGAGAGAGAGAGAGAGAGAGAGAGAGAGAGAGAGAGAGAGAGAGAGAGAAAGAGAGAGAGAGAAACAGAGACCCTGTGTCAGCTTGTAAATTAAAATCTACTTCTGGTTGAGAGCACTAATAACACATGAGCCAAATTGCTGTGCATATACTTTATGAGGAAGTGTTCCTGTGTGTATCAAAGTCAAGTAATCAAATACATTATGTTGTATTTGTGATCGGGCATAGAGATGACTTTTTTGGACGTGTTAGAGACAGTTTCCAAATTGCACCAGGGACACCTGCATATTTTTTTGAACATTTCTGTAAATGATGCAAACAAGATGAGACCTGCTTTAATGCAGACTAAGGGAAATCCAGAACAGCTCAAGTATATTAGACTTATTAATATCCCATTTCAAGATGAACACTACCTTGGGCTAAACGCATATTCCCCAAATAAAAGTACAACCTCACAAATGTCCAGTTATACAGATTCAGTTTACAGGGCGGCTATCTAAGAAGAGACGCTGCTTCTCCTTAGATTTCAGCCGCTCACATTGTTCATACTGAATTCAAAGGCACAAAAGTATTTGAATGAATCCTTTAACTGGAGGAGATAACATCTCCAGACTCATTCCACTTTATTAGACTATGTAATCTAATAGAAAGACAGCAATGTTAGCCCACTTGGAGAGGACTGAGAGTGATATGAGCCAGGGTGTTAACAGGCTGTGCAGTCAGTTCACAGTCACACAATAGGAAAAAAAAAAAGCCAAATTTGTTGGTGGAGCTGCACTTGGCATAAGACATTTATTAGACTTTGGTCTGGACAGCCATTAAATGAATGGAGGTTCTGAATACATTACAAAGAGTTTGATAGAGTTTGATAATGATAAAAAGTAACAGCCATCTACAGGCTCTGCCTTTGACAACTGAAGTATTTTTAAATCTGAGGCCTGGCAGTGAGATCAAGGAAATAGCCAGTGCTCATTAACCAAAGCTTTCAACATGAAGGTCTAAAAGTGGCCATACCAGCTGGAAGGCCAAACATAGCGTGTATGGCCTTCGTGCAGTACCATGAGCACCATCAAAACATGCCGGGTGATGACACACTTTCACCCGGGATTACATCAGCCGTTCCCCTGGACACCACAGGGCCCTTCTGAAGATGCTGACACTGACACTGGATGTCAAACAGTGTCTACATGATGACTGTCCAGCAAATGTAAGAGAAGGAAATCATGGATGTTTGATGATAAACACAATGGAAAATATTGTGATTTAAAGAAGGCAATGGATAATGCATGCGATCGTGCTGTAGATTCTCATTTCACCTGGATCAGCAAACACTGAGACATAACCTGGGGTGTGATTCACTTTGCTTTGTGGTCTTTAAAATCTTCTATTTGACTTGTTTTTAACTTCTTAAGTCTTAAGCTTCTCATTACTATTCCTAGAGGGGGGCTCCAGGAGGAGTTGATCAATAATGCGTCACTAGAGGACTTTGACATAAATTAATGCATGTAAGGTATCGCTTCTGGTGAAAACAGTGGTTGCAGAGGGTGCAAGTTGTTCGCAGAGATCTAAGGCCAGAGGAAAGAAGATGGCCATTGCCAAGGGGTGTGAAGTATTAGTGGTGTGGAGGGGGGAGGCAGTGGGGGCTCACTCTATAAATAAGTGAGTGAACCCAGGATTCAGAGGATGTGCCCCCAGGATACATAGCTAGCAAGATTATTTCAAGAAACATGGTGAGCTAACCTTGGGGCTGGCACCTTATCCCGACTAGCCTGTGTGTTAAGGCGTAGAGAGCTGCAAAACAAATAGCCAAACAAAGAAAGGTTGCAGGCTTTGTTTAGTCTTGGAGAGAAAAGAAATAAACATGATGTTAGAGGGCAATGCCTGGTCACTTTAACAAGCAAACATTCAGAAACAAAACAAAACAAAATAAACACTCTGGAGTCACACACATTCAAGACATAATGGAATTAGATTGTTCATTTTAATTGACTTCACTGCACCGAAAGATGAAAAATACAACCACCACAGTTAAGTGAGATTATGGTCCCACTTTCCTCAGTGTAAAACTAAGTGTCACAACTACTCGCCTTTGAGCAGATTCCTCTGTTTGACTGTGCATTTGATTTAAATCATTGCTGTGTGCAAGAGCTTTTGGATTCAGAATTGTAATAAGTGTCAAGCAATCCCGAAGATGTGCCATTTCCTTCCTTCCATATTCCCTCTAATCTTTACAGGGAAACCCCTTCCATTTTGTTTTTCTCTTATTACTGCCACAGATGAAAAGGTACCATTTTAGTCAGGTCTTTACAGTTCACTGGCCATGAAAGAAAGTAGACCAGAGAAGGAAGCCACACAGACAATCCTGATAAAGTGAATTACTTAAACTGGGTATCACATTACTACTTTCATCACTCACTCGTTTGGTTGTATAACCAATTCAAAAGTCCTGCCTTAATCCTGTCCACACCAGTCGCTGACACAAAGACTGCACTCAATCAAACTAAATCCCAATCCCCCTGGATTTTTAACATCACTAGACTCTCTGAAAGAGTTAATGCTCAGCAATATGTAATTCAAGTAGGGCTGCGCTGAAGCCAATTTATCTACAACACACTACAATGGATTTTGAATGTTCTGCACCCATGCTGTTACATGACTGATGACATGATGCAATGATTTTGTTTTTGAAAGAATACATTGCAATTCATCAAATAAGGCAAAAAAAGGCACGTTTTATACTTTATAACTCCTCCATTTCATTTGGAGCCAAGAGCATTTGGATGAATTAGGATTACACTAACTAAAAAAATAGTTGAGTTATTGTAATATTTATGTTGTAGTGTATACTTTGCACCAAATTACTTTAGCATAGCATCGATCCATCAGACACCTGTGATGGAGTTTCAGATTAAATACTGATATTTTTGTTTTGGGCTCACCTTCTTCATGTCACCTCTGTGTGGGTTTACTATTAGGCAATTTCCTGTTGTCTGACTTTGTTGTTGTGGGTCTAGGTCTCTAATTCACATGGTGGTAAAGGTCATGCAATCCATTACAAATACCAAGGATGTGCAGCCGAAACAGCATTTTTTTTTTTTGACATAGAACACATAGAATATGTGCAAAACTTTTCTAACACAAACCCTATTGTTTCTGCTGAGTATAATGTTTCAAACCCTATTATTTAGCAAGACGCTGCCAGATATAAAACCTATTTCCAGACTGATAGAAACAAAGAGGCTTTGCATGTAAAAATGCAAAGTCAGTTGCAGTGGTGGGGGCTATAGATAATAGTTTTGGACTGAAGAGGAGATCTGGCTAAATTAAAGAGGTTATATGCACACTCACCTTTTCCACTGGTAGTGGATAAGGATTACAGTAACCAGTAACAATTTTGAATGTTAATTTTTACATTTTGACCGATTTGGCCTTCATTACAAGTGTGCCATGTTTGCCGCAGTGTATACTGGTGAGGCAAGAATGCAGAGCGGAGCTACTTTGGTTTTTGATGAGGAAGTCTCTCATTGATGATCGCTGTATTTTTAGATTGGGATGCTATGAATAGGGGAAGGTGACATCACATTGAATTGCATATGTGATGTCAGGCTCTATGCGCTGAACAAGAGACCGGGTTAGTCAGTTTCAATCAAAGGAAATATGCATAGCAAATCTTCTTCTCCTCATTAATGGAGTCATGACAGTCATCAAATTGAAAACTGTCTGCTTTATCGTCACAGTTGCTGCGTAACTTGACATCAAATGCAATAAATGAGGAGATAGGACTTAAAAAATAAATAAATCAGACATTTCAAAATATTTTTAGCGGTCACTATACCCACTTAGACACAAAGAGAGAGAGAGCGAGAGATATGATGTTGTCGCAACACATAGGCTATCTTTCTACATCTGAAAAAGTGAGATCAACCTGTTGTGAGAGATGGATTGTTGACTATTTTCGTATGGCTGATGTGACTGTATTACACCGGCTGCTCTGATATACAAATGCTAAACACATGTTCAAATGGTGGCAGCGAAATGCTCATGATGGCAGCTGGTTAGAGTAAGTAGATTCAAGTGCAGCTCAGCCTGCCGGATGGTATGTCAGCATAATATAAATGGAGCTCAGTCTACCATCAATCTACATCTCCCCTCTCTCTCTTTCTCCATCTGCCTACCTTGCTCACTTGTCTCCCTCTCTTGACATCTCTTCTCCACCTTAGCAGCAATCATCCCTAACCATGTGTTTTTCCTCGCTACTTACTGACTTACCTGTACTCCTTATTCCTTAAACCTCTTTCTCTTGCTTTCACACTCTTTCCATCTTTCCCTTTCCATCTCTCTCTCCCCCTCGCTCTCTTTCTCTCACTCTCTTTCTCTCTCTCTGTCTCTCTCTCTCTCTCTCTCTCTCTCTCTCTCTCTCTCTCTTGCTCGCTCTCAGGTCTGGGAGCTTTAAAATCAAGGCAGATCCATTAAGTTCCTTATTCTTTGAGAGCAGTCACCCAATCCGATCACTGAGCTCTGTGACTGAGAAAGCCACAATCCGATGGCTCCAATCTAATCTCTTCTATCGCCATACAAACTTACCAAGACCTGAAATCCACGATGACTGAATCCCCTCACACACACACACACACACACACACACACACACACGATTATACTCCCCTTCTTCCCCAAACCTTCCTCCCCTCCTCTAAGGTTTAAATCAGTACCTGGCCGACTTGATGGAATACTGATTGTGGTCTCAAGTGAATGGATTTGAGCTGTGCACCGAGTCGAGGGCATTTGGAAGCATTAAGGCAAACACTCACTGATTTAACTCACAGAACAGATATTGCTTTGTTGAAAAAAAAGGGGGTGGTTTAAATGTAACGGGCTGATGTTTTGCAGTGAAGCTTAAAATTAGTCCACAGTCTCGACATAGAATGTGTATGACTCCAGAGCAACATACGAAACATGTTCACATACTGCTGTTTGTCAGGTCCAACAGGCAACACAATAAACTACATCACAGAACATACATTGATGCATTTTAAATAATCTGCTCAATGTCTTGTGGAAAGTGTGCCTAAGCCTCTGTAACAGCAAAGTCCTCTTCTTTTTTTTCTCCTAGTTCCATTCCCGTGTCTATGCTACCTTTAATTTTCTGGATGTGGGCAGCTGTGAGGCTGTGAGCCTGGTCTAGACACGCTGGGCGGTACTGGCCTCTGAAATGGCTGACTCCTGCCAGCACCGCTGCAGAGTCTGGCACCATGTTCATATAAACAAAATCAAATGATACAATTGAGCTTTTCGGGTAAAACAGTGGTGCTTTGCTTACATCATTGCAAATGTGCAGCTCGAGTGTTAAGTCCTTGAGAGATGGTAGGAGGCTGCTGAAAAAAGCCTGCTATTGAAAAAAAAAAAAAAAAAAAAAAAACCTCCACTAATTTCCAACTGTGAAAGCAATCCCTCTTGAGCCACTGTATTAGTCTAGGTTTGACTCCTAAATCCATTACCATACTGTAACTTGTTTTTCTGAGGCCAGGAGTTTATGTAAGAATTACATTATCATATTTAGTCTCTAATAGAAAAAAGGGGAGAGGTGGATAAAAAGCACATCCTTCTTGTAAAGACTCTGGGTTAATCTGGGTGAGCTAAGTGGAATATGAAACATTGGGGCCATGTAATTCAGGAAATGCTGTGTGCTCGCCAAAACTAAATAATGAATCTTGCAGAGTGTTTTTAGACTGAAAAGGTGGCACTGTGCTACATTTATAAATGCACGGAGGCCTTTAATTTGAATTCCTTATGAATTATTATATGTTTTTGTGAATTCTTTTAAGTTGTTTGTTTTTCTATCGACGTTTGGAGAGCACTTAGGTTGAATCATGTTGTTTTTAAAAGCTATTATTAACTTGGCTTGCCTTTATATAGTACAGACCTTTGGACTAAACAAGCAGTGTGTGACACATTTCCCACAAAAAAATCAGCAATGTTCAATTAGTTAACAAAACAAAACAAAACAAAACAAAAAAGTCATTTATAGCATGAAATTTAAAGCATGAGGAGCTCCAATCAACAAAAACAGCAAAATCAGAATCAACAAATGGTCATTTCAGTAGTGAAAAACACACAAATGATGATGAGGGGATTAATAAACAATATTATTATAAACTGTCAGTATGTGTCATCGGGGTCAGTCGGTGAATAAAACCAGCATGCAGTGTTAAAATCCCTCGTGTGTGTAAACCATTTCTTGATCGAACCTCCACCACGAAGCGACAGCTGCACCATCAGGTGAACCAAGCCATGCAGGGGATTTCACACTCGCAACCCAGATTAATAATATTCACACTTCCCTGGGGAGCATGACAGGAGAGCAGAGGTGCCGGATGCAGACGTAAGTATTTCTAAAATGTAGTGTGTTAATATTTCATTAGGAGGAAATTTGACACAGGAGTGCCATGTTGTGATACTAAAAAAAAAAAAAAAAAAAAAAAAAAGTGTATGACAGGACACATCATCTGAATCCTCTTATGCGATGGCTAAATGCAGTTACCGGATATTCTAATGACTTGAAGTCAGTAAAACTTAACATGCCACGGATTATGTTCACAGCAATGCTCCTGGTTTTACTGTTGTGACACATGTGAGCCATCTTAATTTAAAGGAACAGTTCACCCAAAACATGTGGAAGATATTTTCACACTTAACCTTAGTGCAGGATATTCATCCAGATAGTTTCTGTGTGTGATTTGGTGAAGTTTCTGGTTGTTCTTCGGGCAGGAAATAGCTTCAACAAAACTCTTTACCCCCTGGGGGCTGTTGATCATGCTAGCTATTGGTATTATCTTTGGAAAAAACTGTTACTGTTGAGTTTTTCACATGTAAATTTTTCACAAAACCACACCCACCCAGCCCCGTTGTATTGGCGAGACAGGAGACAGGCAATATTGCAGCAGATTGGAAATGTCGCCAAATCACACAGAAACCATCTGGATGGGTACATGGGAAAATATCATTTTTGTATTTTGGGTGAACTGGTCCTTTAACAACCAAACATATACAGGTGATCTGTCAGTCATTTATCTACTTACGAATAAAAGCATCAGCTAGTCCAGTGGTTCAATACAACCAGTAATAAGAGCCAATCTTTGTCTAAAGATTGTTCCACATCTGACCCTCAATTAGCTTGTGTGTGTGTGCGCTTGTGTGTGTGTCCACATTACCACCATGCTGGTGCATTGTGTGTTTGTCTCCCGAAGTCGTGTGTTACCGTGACAGTGTTAAAGTGCTATGACACTGTGACCCCAGCTTGAAACCTTGCAACCTTGTTAGCCCTGTTTGCCCCCCAGCAGCAGCAGGCATGGTGGCACTCACGCTGGCAGTGACCCCAGGAGCGACGCGTCCAGCCCCAGCAGCAGTCCACCCTGGCCCCGTATCGGCACAGGCCGTTGGACGAGGCCATCTGTCTTGGCCACCTGTAACAGGACAACATAATTAGTTTATAGCCAATTAAAAAGCTTTAATGAAAAGCAGGGGTCTCTTCTGTGTTTGAGAAAGGCCTCAAACAAAACTAATGAGAGTCTGTTGATACCTCTCACTTTCATACTCTATCACTGTTGCTGTTGTTGTTTTTTACCGCTATAAATAAATTTGTGCTCATTTTCTCATCAGTGCCTGTACATTTTCGAAATTATACAATGGGTTTTGAGTAAGCCTGAAGGGCGCAAACATTCTCACACATAAATAAGTTGGTATACTTTCATATTCAGGGAAGAAAACTAAAAATACGAACACTGCAGCTACATGCCTTTTTAGAAACAGTAGAGATACATTTCAAACTTTATTCCATTTATTATTAATTTAATATGGCTACAAACAATGTACATCCACTTGATGTTATATAAAATTTTTGTCAGGATGTAGAAAGCAAATATTGATAGCTGATATAAAAAACATCTGGCTCGAAAACAAAGAATGTCTGCCCGCGGTTTACATGTTTCATTTCTGTGCCTTTAGCAATAAAACCAATGCTGCAGTATTTTCAGGATGTTTCCTAAAACAGAAATATTGCCGTTTTAGCAAAGAATATTTCCCCTCTATCATATAAATGAAACTGATAGGATATCAAATCATGTTCATGTGTCTGATGTCAAAATGGAGACCTGTGTTGAAAGACTGCCAGAGCAATCTGAATACAGGCTTCACTGCACATCAGCACACTGACACTCAAATCTGAGAATGCTCCATTCCTTGTTGGTTTCATCACAGGCTAAAAAAAAAAAAAAGAAATTATTCACCATCCATCATTTTGTGCTTTTGAAAATGTTTTCTATCTCTTCTATCTATTTTCTATCTCTATTTTCATCCAGTTAATAAATGTCAGCTGAAATGTAGGTCCCAAGCTCTATTAAATCATTTCATGAGAGCAAAAGATACTAAAATGTTTAGTAAGACGAAAATAAATGAGCTTGGTGTTGTTTTATACAGATATAGGTTATTTCTCAAGCACGGCAATTCCTGTAAAAAATCAGAGCCGGATGTTTTTGTTACACTATGTTCTATTCTGCTCAGAGCAAGAAATAGCTTCTTGGCAGACAGTGCCTTTGGATTACCTTTTTATCTGTAGAAGCTCACCACATATTTTTAGAGAGAAAGGGGAGAAAGAATAAGTCCATTTAAGGATTCTGATGAAAACCCAAACTGCATACTTTGAGAGCTCGGCTGTGCGATGTTGCCTAAAATCTAGCACCTAAATTAATCAGTAATCAGGAAAAAAAAAACAGGTCATATATGTTTTCCTACAAAGCATATCACAAACTGATTTTTATGCGTTAAAGCACATGAACTGTTCAAAGCAAAATTAAATTGAAATAAACTGAACGACTATCTGAGATCACTGGAACTGCTCTGGCTCCACAGAGGTGCTGTGCACAAGACTTTTGAACTGAATGACTGCCAGATTTTGCTCTCTGCATGGTTTATGTTCAAAGCGCTGTGCACCTTAATTCCTTGAATGTCCAGAGAAGCAGGGGCGGGGGGGGAGAAATGCAATTCAGTTAGAAAACAAACTCAGAGAGTCTCAGGATATACTTCTGTGACACAATAGATGCTTGCTCTTGTGCCGTGATGAGAAAGTGAGGTTCTTGCTCAGTATTCAGGGCACATCCTTTGCTGCTATCCCTGCCTGTTAGTGTCTCTTTGCCAAGATGAGGAAATGCTAATGCTTGCCCCCACTGCCAATCACCTCATTGGGAGAAAACACCCCGATGGATGCTAAGTGAGAGTGGCAGATCCAGGGAAAATGTTTGTCTGCTGCCTGGCAGACAGGAGGGCAATCAGGCAGGGAGACACTTTTAAGAACACAGTTCAGGTGACAGAGTGTAGAGGAGAGGAGAGGAGAGGAGAGGAGAGGAGAGGAGAGGACTGGATGGCAGCCATGTATAGGTGCCACTGCTGCTGCAGGTGACACCCACCCACTTACACACACACACACACACACACACACACACACACACACAAAAACAACAAACATGACACCTGCTGTCCCACAATACAGTACACTTGTCACATTTTAAACACACACATACACAAATGCACACACACACACACACACACAAAACACCTCATGAATAAACACGATGTGGACAAAATAACAGAAACACCTAAGAATATAAAAATATCAGGGATCTAAAAGGGAGTGAGGCCAGCCTTAGCCTGCAGAATAGTAATCCTCATTTGAATGCCATCATAAAGTGCCCAGGCTGTGTGTGGAGAGATACTCAATTTTTCTGCAAGAGGGAAAGGCTCCAGTCCTTTGAGGGATGAAGGAGGTAGAAATTACTACTTTTTTTTTTTTTTTTAATACTTTTTTGCCCTCTAACTTCACACAAAGGTTCAGTCACATTTAGACAGAGTGACTAAGGAGGCCACATGAGGTGTTTGACTTCATTCTGGTGAAAACATTATTGAATGTGTTTCGCAGTGTGTATAGGGGTTTAATTATCTTGGAATATGGGAAGATCATGTGAAGGCAGTGTTGGCACCATAAGGTGTACTTTGCCCTGTAAAATAGCTCCATATTACTTGCCATATATGACCTTGCAGAGCAATCTTCAGACTGAATAGCTCCAGTTCAAAACAGCAGGCCTAAACACCACCAGCGCTAACTACACATCTCTATGACACAAGGTTGACGGTGCTGTTTTTTGATAGTCCATGTCTATCTTTTTTGACCCTATTGAGGCCCAGTAGATGGCCGCCCAGACCAAGAGATCAACATCCATGTTCCACACTTTGCAAAAAACACGTGGGATAAGGGCATCCTCATGTCAAACCTATTGAAAACCTATCAGGATGTAGAGAAAAGGTGAGAGATGATTCATCAGACCATATGACTTTTTCTATAGCTCGATGGTCTAGTATTTGTGCTCTTTACAGCAGGTTATGTGACTTTATGTGCTGTGGTTGAATATAAGCAGTTTTGAATGTCTGTCCTGCTGTAAATTCCAGCTACAAGCAGCTCAGGACCCCCAGTTTTTTTTTTTTTTTTGTTGACACTTTGTCACAGGTGTATGGAGTCAATTCTGTGGTAATTTTTCAGCCAGCAGTTGTGTAGTGTTTGACAACTGTCCTGTTAAAAGCGACTATTCCTGTGAGTGAGCTTCACCCTGCAAACACTGCACCTCAGGTTCTCAGTGTGGTCATGAATATTTGCTACATTAAACAATTTTGCAGTTTTTGTGATTGTTGCACCCAATTCTGGTGCCAACAAGTTTGTGTTTGATGCCTGTGGCTGGTCCTCATCCTGTGTGTGTCCTATGACTGTCGAGGCTTTCTGCTGCTTCTGCTGTCTTATTGTCTGCTACTGTGTTTTTTGCATTTGCTTTATGACTGTAATGTTTGTATTTTTTTCGGAGTTTTTTCTTGCCCACTGTGAGGATTAAGTCAGGGGGTGTCATCCTGTTTGTTGTAAACCTGTAGGCATGTAAATCCCTTTGAGACTGTAAACAGTGATATTGGGCTTTAAATAAGCGTGAACCTGAACTTAAAGTCGCTTCAGAATCTCTAAAATGGAGATAATCTGACATCATTTAATGAGCTCATATGCACTGACAATTGGCATTAAACCTCCTATCACTTGCGTGAGTAGATGCCTTTATAACTACACCCTTGTTAATTCATAATTAGTCCCTTTTATGTAGTATTTTCATCATTTTGCATACTCTCTTTATACCTATGAGATTCAGACAAATTAATTAAAAAATATGATTGAAATGGAAACAGCTTACAAGGTGACTGATTAAAAATCATCATAATAACATGGAGCCAAGGTAAAGCTAGGTGCTTCATCATGGCATTAGCAGTTAAGCTAAATTCTCACTTGTTATTGCAGGGTAATTTAACCATCTTCAAATGGCTACTGATGTGACTCCCAGGGGGTGCAGCCTTACTGCTGACCCTGTGCTTCTCCCTCCTTTGTTTGTTCTCATGTGGGAGAAGCCAAAGGCAAATTTCCACCACAGTGGACAATAAAGTCAAAGCTGAATCTACATACTGTAGCAGCAGGAGAGGGATATCGCGGAGGCACAGACTTGCCAAGTAAGAGTTGATTATGATTTGTGTGCCTGGAGGATTTCAATGAATAATTAAAATAATATAATTATATATATTACAAGTTGTGGCTGTGTAGCAGGATCAAATGGTTATGAGATGCAAGTGAACTTTGAGCACATGACGATGTAAAGACTGACAGGAAAGGAGCATGTTTTTAACTCCTACTGAGTCCCAGTGGATAGTGGGTGAGAGGCGTCTGGGAGGTCTGCTCAGTGTAGTGGGACTAGTAAAGAGAAGAGAGCCACACAGGATGCAACAGGTCCTGAATAATTGAATCAAACAATTTTCTCTCAATGCATTCTGCCTCACACACAGACACACACAAATTTGTGAATATGAAATCATGTTACTTTGACTTTCATGTAATCTCTGCCTCTCTCAGTTCTCCTCATGCTGAATTTAGCCCACGGCACCTCTGCATAGTAACCGATTCTGAACTCAGCGCTTAGGGAGTAAATAGAATTCATCAGCTCAGTATTATGGCTTGATCACAATAATACTGCAGCAGTGTTAAAATCATTCTTTGCTTCTTAAAAAATTCACATTGTTTGGAAAATGGGACTGTAATAGGCATCAACAATGGGACCTAGAGTAAGACTGCAGAAAGAAAGAAAGAAAGAAAGAAAGAAAGAAAGAAAGAAAGAAAGAAAGAAAGAAGGTTGGAAACTTCTTGTCCCCAGTGACATTCTCTTGAACTGAGCACTGGCATATCAAATGGACGTGAATATAATACCTGTATTTATGACCCTCGGGCAATGAATAATGATTCTAAATTGCACTAAGCCTTGAAGGAACTCAAGCAGATAATTATTACCCTTCATGCATGCTGTGTGACACCTCTTCTCAAGCATAGACTATCACATAAGGTTCTCCCAGCAGAACCTGAGAGAGCGATGTGTGCTATGGGGAGCCCCATCCTTCTTCTATTGTTTTGCTAATGGATACAGAGCTGGCCAGTCTTCCCTGACTAAGAGTGAAGGAGAATTCATCCATTGCTCAGAGAGGAGTCGTGCTCTCCTAAGTAGAGTGATAATCAGAGCCACGAGGCCATGGTCCTCATTTGTCAATACATCCATAGTGCCTGTCTGCTGGATTCATCCCATAAATACCCATGGATTGATTGCCGGATTTGTATAATCTTAGGTGATAGGTGAAAACTTGCTCCTACCTGCCAAGCTCAACTAGAGGCATGAACTTGTGGAGTCACCAGGTCTACGGTATGTTAATGAACCACCTCTGCTGGACATGATGCCAAATCTGCGTGTGGTTTGCCAAGGCTATCAAATTAACACATAACATGATATGGGATATTGTCAGCTATCATAGGAGGTGAAAGCAGAATATGACATCCAGTAGCTTGCACATAAAGTATTGAGTGTCAATACTTTACAGTGCAGAGAAGACATAACGCCAGATGCATTATGTGGCATGCAACTGCAAAGTGCAACAACAGACAATGATCTAGCCTCAGCACTTACTGTTGTCTCTTTGTACAGGAAAGAACATCATATTCAAGCTCATGCCTTTGTCTGGATGTTAAACATACATATCTCACTTGTACATAGCTGAGGACATTTGTTGCTTTTTAAGGGCTGCTGGTAATAGTCATTTGGTTATTTTCTAAGTAACAATTTTTTCAATAAAATATCAACTTTTCCAGTTGATTCACACGTCTTCCTATCCACCCCCTTGCCACTATGTTTATTTTGGTCGAACAAAACAAATAACAATAACAGGAAGACCAGTTAATGGAGCTTGGAATTAAACTGAAATAATACTCTAATAATGCTGCACTGTGGATCCCTCCTATTCTGCATTTTCCGGTGGACTGTGACAATTTGAAAATATGCATAAGTCATGTTCTGTCAGGTACAGTATGTATGTTTGCCAAGTAAGGCATCATTAAACTGCCAGATCATGGAGCCTGTCTGGATGTTCAGTCACAAAAAGGATGTGTTGGGGCCGGAGTTAGCATCCTCTGTTAGACTTGCAGAAAAGATGCTGGTGCTTGCTTCACTGTTACATTAACAAGCTCCATTATGAAGCTAATAATAAACATACATTTTTTTAATACTGTAAGCACTGTAGGCAATGTATCAGCACTCAGCATCAAGCCCTGAAAATTCAAATGTGGGTCTGATATTACAATGTGAATATAATCTGGCACCAGTCCATGGCTTTGGATTATTACTGAGGAGGTCTGGTATGTGCTGCTTGGCTGGGCTGGACTACAGCAATTTAGTGACATCACTAGGGAAGAATATCCTCTGTGTGTTTTCTTTCATCTTGGCAAATTAAATGTTCTGACCTAAGATAGTGCACAGACTGATCACAAAATCACTTGGACAACATCACAAGAAATCTGTCTTCTATTTGTTCCCTGGACCAAGCATGTTGAAGCTGGTAATGGCTATCTTTCAGCCAGAGACTCTACGGTAGACATATTATATGTTGCTGTGAGAACAAAATGATCTTGCCCATGATGCCCATGAAGGACCCTTAAGGAGTAGATGGATAAGCCTGTTAGGAGCTCTCTCTAAAAGGCAATAAGTGAGGGAGACGCGGTAATCATTTTTTTGTGTGTTTTTGCATGTGCTTGTTCTGAGGGGATATTTTCTCAACAGAATAATACTGAGGCAGGGAGTCGGGCCCAGGCTAGTTCATACCCATGAAAATTGGAAAATTATGGCCATTGTGACAAGCCACTCCATCAGCAGAGATGTTAATAATGTACAGTATGCTGCTGCCACGTTAATGTAAATGCTCATTACACAAAGGCAGTGCGTGAAATGGAAGTGCTACACATCTCATCACACTGTCTCACTGGCATTAGACACAGTGATAAAAAAATCTCTCAGTAATAAATAACACAATAATGTGTATAAACAGGCATTTAGAGAGCAATTTTTTTTGGTTCTCTCACTCTCTGTCACCCTCTCACAAACACACAGCCATTTTTCCTACTTTGATCTTTTGATATCCAAATCATTTGAAATAACTTTGACCAGGGCCAAAAACTGAGTTGAAAGCATTGAAAAAATGTATGGTATACCACCAGCAGCTAAGCTGTCAGAACTTATCAACAATTGCAGGTGTAATGGCAGTCTGGGTTTTTTGAAGGCACGAATGTTCTTTCAATAACAATTACCTCCTAGTCTCCAAAGTTTTCCGTCATTTAAAAATGTATTTGTGCAAGATGAGAGGACTCTGTTAAGGGCTCAGCCGGTCTAACAAAGATACATGAGGAAAGTAAATAAATCATAATGCTTGGCTGCATTCTCTGTTGGAGATGTAAGACGTCTGGAAGCAGTCTCCCACTCTGTTTGTCTAACTCTTATGACTGTTTTCATGGACTTCTGTCCAGTTTCACTCCGAGTGCTGAAATTCAACCTCAAATTAAACAAAATAATAAGAGCCGTCTCTACAACATACTTTCAGCTCCACTCACCTCTTTAAATTTCACAGGCTTCATAACAAATAGTCCCAGTACAGAAAAATGATTTAACACTTCATTAACACGCCAGCATGATGTAAATACTTCAAAGCATCTGCACACATTAAGGAAATATGGTATTTGTTTTTCTTTTTTCTTTTTTCAATTTTTTAAATGCTTCAGGGGCCAAAGCCAGCATGGGAGATGTAAACTTAAGTATGTTTTTACTATGTGTGGGAGTCAAACAAAAGAACAGGTAGACTAGCATGGGTGAATGTCATTCATCATGTTCAACTCAGATGCACCTACAGGCAGATCTAAATCTCGGATACATGCATTCTTTAGGGCTTGGCACGTCTCCACACCTCTCTCCACACATACTTCACCGGATTCGTGTTTGAACATGAAGCACCGGGCAATGTGCTGTCGCATCAGTTTATAACAAACCCCATATCTGCAGCAGATAAGAGCCGTTTGGTTTGAATTTGCACATGGAGTCATTGTGTAGTAGGGTACTCGTATAGCGCAGCTGCTCTTAGGCGCCAAACTAACTGGACTGATATTAGAGTGACGCTGCTCTGGAGTTGGATTCTAACCTATTTTCATGTATAGGTAAAAGTTAAGATAATACAGTGAATTATGCTTGTGGATTTCAACCGTGAAACTAAAACAGGAGACGTGTAGCCTACAACCTAAACCTTTTACGCACATATTCAGGGGCTCACGGCGCACCTCAGCTCACATAATCTCACAACAGCAACACGTTTCAGTCTCTTCCAAATAAAGCGCTAGTTTACAAATGTCACAGTAGGCTAAGGCTGCAATGAAACGTGAAAAAAAACTTCAACTGAGACCAATTTCAACGCAGATAAACATCAGCTGAATATGTGATGTGATATTTTCTTTAGCACGTTCATAATCACAATCAGCACGTTTGACACTTGCCAAAGCATCGGGCTGTGCAGCCTTTCTGAAGATGTGTCCTTACCTGCCGTCAAAGTCAGCACTGATCGCTCCAAAGCAGCAGCTGTATACAAACATCAACTTTATCCATAATTCCATGGTTTGGAGAGTTGTGCGCCGTCACTGCTTTGCTTACAGGCTATTCTCCGTAGTCCAAAAGCAATAACTGGCCGGGGATAACGCAGCGGAAGCAATTAGACGAGGCAACAAGAGCAGACTTTATTTCACGCACGCCGGAGGAGCGCAGGTACGAGAGGTCTGCTGGCGTCCTTGAGACTGTTCATTTGCGATATTGTGGAGGTGCAGGAGAAACCAGTCCGCTGCCTGGGAGAAGTAACCCCGACGCGTGTGGAGCAGAGTGCACTCTACCGGTCTTCAAGGGACCCCACAGCTCCCTCCCTCTCCCTCTCGCTCTCCCTCTCTCTTTCTCACTCACTCCACTCAAGTTCACTCAGTGGGCTATCCAATAAACAGCACCCACTGCAGTGAGAGACCTCTCTCCCTTCAAACCAGCGAAGTACCGCGGATGTTCACCCAGCGCTCGTGGGACCCGAGTGCAGACGCACGCCCCACTGTACTGCCTGGCAGACACCCCAGACAGCGCACTTAAAGGCAGCGGGGTAGTGCTGTGCCACGCCGCGCATGCTTTGGAAATGCCTTAATTAATTGCATGGCCTGCTGAGGCACGCAGGTGCATCGCCCACCCAGGTAGACGCTGTTCACTCACTAAAAAAAATGGTGAAAATCACTGGGGCTAAATTTGGAGAGGACAAAGACGAGCAGGCCTACGTGGCACAGGTAGACATGAACGTTTGAGGCAAAGGAAAGCTTTATCTGTGTTATGAGTAATTTTGAATCCTTACACCTCGGGTCTTTAGTAGGTTACTATTATTGTAAACACGCACAAGTGAAATGAAACCGCGTCTGATTGAAACACTTTTCTTTGGTCATAGTGATCACAAGACTGATTGTGTTTTGTGTCAGGGTGTAACAACATCTCTTGCGCGATTACAGAGATGCAAATGACAGCTATTTCCAGAATGCAATTTCCCAACCATACATAGGCTACATACGTGCACAACATAGGTCTGTAGTGGCGGAGTGTTGAGAGGCACGTAATAAAACATTGCTAGGCTTTCACTCCCCCTCCATGGCAAAGGATTATGTCTGACTACGTACATCTGAGGACTGATTATCGTTGCATTCTGCTTCACCCGTGAGACGCACTTCACATTCAAAGTCTGTTGAATTGCACTTCCCGTCTAGGGGCACAATCATAAAGGCCTGTCTCATTCTCAGATACACTACACTACGCCGCGTCTGCCTGAATCCAAGTCAATCAATAAAATATTTCTCCAGTAGAGAGTCTTTGGGAATAAAAAAAAAAAAAAAAAGGGAGACTGTCTTCTATATTAACTAAGTATCATCACATTCAGTAATGCACTACAAGATGAATGTTTTAACATGATTTCTAACTGGCTGTTCACTGTCACTATTGCTTTTTGATGCATGGCGACGGAGGCGCTCGTCTTGTAATGCCCTGTCACTGATTCAGTAATAAATCTATGCGGTACCACCCAGGTTTGACATTTCTAGGAGCTAAGTGGTTGGAGAAATTTAGAGCAGTTTATGCATGACTAAACAATTAATCACATTATTTTCTTTTTAAACCACAGGAAAGAAAGACTGCTGGACCCTGTGTTGATTTATTGTACTTAAAAAAATGAGCTGTGGTTAATGTAAATCAGTCAAATCATACCTCAACACCAACACTATATACATGTGTTGTGAACAACTGATAAGATACGATAACAGGCCTATAAGAGACAATGAAACTTTAATGATCCAAGGGTAATAGTGTGTTGTGGCTGTGTGCAGCAGGAGAAACACAAAATAAACATAAAAATAGAATAGAAGCTAGAATATGCAAAGTGGGCTTATATAAACAGCCAGCAACAGTTTTGATACTGTTAATGTAGCTATAATAGGAAGTGTGTGGATGGAATAGAGGCATTATTAGGTCTTATTGAGGCAGAGAGGGAAAAAGAGCGTGCACCATAACCAATTTGTTGTTTTGAGCCAAGTTGATATGAATAAATAATAAATAATTTATAATACAGTTAAATGAAACAGCTTTTTATTGGTATAATGGATGGAAAAATTAAATATAAAACAGCACAAGAATGATTGCCAAGATGGAAAATGATAAGGGCAGGGCAGTGACAGTCATCCATTTTGGCAGAGCTTTTACTTTATATCAGCATCTGCCAGTGCCAGCTAGGGGCACATAAATTAGGTCACTATTTGTCGAAGGGAATTCATACAAACAGAGCAAGAGCTGCAAATATGAACTGATGCAGACACACTGCCATAAACAATGCAAGCGTAACAAAATGGACAATTGGTGCCCTAAACACCCAGGTGAGCTAAATTTTAATTCCAAATAATAATGGTAGTGAATAAAACAATGAAGTCCCTATTACTCCCTATTAGAGATTTTCACTGCAACAAATGATTTAATTCAGAGCTGCTTTTGGTTGAACGCCTCCACAGCTTGGATGGTGCAGAGTGCAATCCTGTGTGTGTGTGTGTGTGTGTGTGTGCACTGGTGGAGAATGGAATACAATCTAAATTAAAGCCCTAAGCCATGACCTCTGAGTATGCTGATTATCAGATTACATAAATCAGAATGATACATACAGTATACACACATACATTGATTAAAGAGTATGGCGTGCTGATGGATAACAACTTTCAGCTCGGTTCTTAGAGGCAAATTTGGCTCCATAAGACTTTAAAACCATTAAAATTTCAGGCTAAGCTGTCACTTAATCTTTGAATTGAGGTCAGTGAGTCAGTTTGGCAATAAAAAAAAATGTCTTGAGTTCAATTATATTAGCATGGAGGCAGTGGGGTAGCAGTAGCATTGCTTGTGACACTATGCTCCGATCCCTGCATGGCCTTTAATAAGTCCATAAGCCTCATGCACTAAGCTCACACTATAGTAAAAACAGCTGCCAGGAGGACTACATTCACCCAGCAGACTTTTTATATGGAAATGCACCCAATTTCTCACATCTATTTTACATAAACAAAGAGGCTCGTCAAATCCTCGTCCCAATCCCTGAAGAGTGCAAAGGTGGTTTGAGTGAATCTATCCACTTCACACTTTAATATCTCCCTCTCTCGTGCAAAATCCAAGCAGCACCATTGACTTTATTCTCCTTTGTGCTTATATGCATTTCTGTTATGTGCACTTGAGCTGAGCCAAAGGCATGGACAAGGAGTCAGACGTCTCCTTTTGAAATAATTCCAGCCTTAGGAAGGGCTGTGTCTGTGGCCATTCACCTCAGGATAGATTGACTCTGCTGACTGAATTCAGATGAGCTGAACATTGGAAAAGCCTCCACCTCCGCCTCTATCCCTTCGGTACAAGCAGGAATACTGACTCTCCAGCTTCTAACCTCCCCAGATTTTCTCAAGCAGCTGTAATATACTGTCAAGGTGAAATCAGAAATCTTCAGAGAAACAGGTTAAAAGCTTAAGGGCCTATAGGGTGCGTAAAGTACATATGATTAAAAATACAGAACGAATTTTGTGATTTTCAGCCACTAGGCTCTGAACACGTCTGTGCGTCTAATCAAGCACACTGACCTTTTCAGCAGCCTGGGAATCATAAAATATTCATGGCTGTTGAATGTATTACGGTATGCATACCATATTCACTTTCATTCTTTATGAGGAATAATCAGAGCCTCCCTCTAGAACCATGACAAATGCTAGGTGTTACCTGTTGTGATATGAGTTTAAATCAAATTTCTGCTTTTCTCCCTCTCCCGCTCTCTCTTTCTGGCTCTCTCTCTCTCACACTCACACACTACACACACACAGACGGGAGAGGCAGATAATGATAATTCACCATCTCAACTTCAAGTGCAGATACATTTTTAGTGGTGAATTTCTTTTTCCTGTTAATACTTGGCAACCGAGGGAGCTAACTGCTGAGTTCCATTACAGGCGCTTGTATATAGACTATTTGCACAGACATCATGTGGATATATGGAGAATTTATTTCCCAATATGGGTGTATAAATTCCTGCTGGTTTTGTTTACACACAGAGAGCATGATCACACAGTTTATGCAAAGACACAAACGTGATACAACAACTTGAGTTCCTGTGCTCCTGGCCAGTAACTGAGTACAAATAATTAATGACAGAAGTAGCACACAGAAACAACTCATGTATGTGTTTATTCAGTCAATCACCATGGCAATGCTGTCTATACCCTGTTCCTTTGAGGCTATGATGGTCTTTGATGGAATATCACTCCAAAAGAATAAACAAAAAGCAAATGTCTCTTAATCTTTCGCAGGCTGTTACTTATAAAACAAAACTTTGTCATAAAAAATAAATAAGAGGCAAGTGATGAATGTAGGTAAGAAATAGCCTTATCCTTGGCATTGCCTTCCCATAGCCAGGAGCAACAGAGCCTGGGTACTTCATCAAACCCTGACTGCATTGAAAAAGCCCTGCTATACACTGGGCCTTACAGTCCTAATTATGCGCTGCTCCTTCCAGTTGGCTTTCAGTGAGTGCCAGCGTACTCTTCAGAGATGGCGTTCCCACAAGCATGTTGTTCTTTGGTGAACAACTCTCGGGCTCCATGGTTATCACCCTTACTGAGTACCCATGAGTCTCTGCTGCCCAGGAGCGGTCCAAGTCTACCAGGCACATGCACTGTTTACCTGGAGGAGACCACAAAGACACCTTTTAGCATCCAAAAAAAAAAAAAAAATCAACCAATCAATCATTTTTTTTTTTTTTGTTATCATTATTTAAGCTATTCATACAGGTAAATCTCATTGAGACATGGGGGTCTCATTCTCAACACCTGTCCAAGACAAGCAACAATACAACACAGAGTTCCAAGCAAACGGGTCATTCAGTGAGTTTGCAAAAGTGGCAAAACAGATTGAAATGCTAAGAACAAGAGCAAATTCCCAAAGGTGCTGTCTCGACAGCCTCTAGAAGAAGTTTAAAATCCACTAGGGGAATCAAGCTGGATAGCTTCAGTTCCTGTTGTAGCGTGTTCCAGGTTGAGGGGGCAGAGTAGGAAAATGCCATTTTGCTGAGCTCTGTGTGGTCTGAGGGGACGGTGAAAGTAATTAAGACCTCAGAGTGTGGGCTATGACTGTACTGTTTACATGACAAATAAGAGATAAACGGGCAACAGTCCAATGATGGATATGTAAATGAAATTATACCAATGCAAAAGTCTGTGCATGGATGGTGAGGACCAGTTGACCAAAGAGTAGAAAGTGCAGTGGTATCTATCTATCTATCTATCTATCTATCTATCTATCCTTCCATCCATCTATCTATCCATTTGTTACTGTTCATAGTTATGTTTCTTGTAGTTAATGTCCATCATGCACTATTTCAGTCATGAAGGAGAAAAGGTTACAACTGTCATTTATGCATTAAAAAATTCTCCTCCCTCTTACAATTTCCTTTAAAAAATTTAGTCAAAATACATTATTCAGTTTAGCAGTGAGGTGGCAGGTAGCAGACAAAGCAAATTTGCGCTTTGGTCTGCCATGCTACCCAGACGGCCACAGACACATTGGCAGGCTCTGGGGAGATGAGATCAAACACAGTTAGAAGATGTTAGTGGGAGAGGTTGAGCCCTGTTAAGTGATAGAGAGCAGAAGTTGCCGTGACAGGTGGTGTCAGGTACATATGAGAGGGCTTCAGAGTGATGAGGCATTGGGGAGCCTCCTCAGATTCACAGGGAAGCTTTGATAAGCTGGAGAGCTATCAGGGTGAAGAGAGTCCTCAACACAATGAAATGCTGTATAGTGAAGCTTCACCAGGGGGCCTGCAGGATTCAGTGTGACAAAAAACTTCCTCTGAATATGACAACAAGGATTTGGCAACTGTTCTCTGCAGTCACCTTGTCACACTGTATAAATTCATGTATTAATACTTTTCACGTGTTGAACATGCCTTCATCTTTGTGTTAAACAGAACGGTGTTAGAAGGTCATACTGTAACATACTGCGGCAGTACCTATAAGTCGCCTTTCAGGAGGAAGCTGGACAGCAGTCTGATCTGCAAAGCGGCACAGGATCATGTGTTCCTGAAATAAGAGAAAGGAGACAGGCAGGTGAAATCTATGTTGCAGGTGTAATTCACACAAACAAGGACAACACCTTTCACTCTGGATGAGTCTTTCTCCAGCGTCAAGGCCACAAGCTCCATGCCCGCCACCATGGTGAGACAGCCAAGACAGCTGCGGTCCTCCCTGTCTCCCTGCACCCCAATACAATAAGCCTGCATGGGTGTTCTTTTGTGGAGCCCAAACCGTCAGAAATTTACATGTGAAAAAACTCAACAGCAACAGCTCTTTCCAAAAACAATGACACAGACACCTGACATAATCCACAGCCCTCAGGCGCAAAGAGTTTCGCTGAGAATTATTTCCTGCTGAAAAACATAGCAAACAGTATCTCTCTCTGGCCCCAAGGAAAACAAAACTATCTGGATGGATAGACTGCACTAAGGGAAACAGGATTTTTTTTTTCTTTTTTGAATTTTGGGTATACTGTTCCCTTGTGACCAATTTGTATCTGGAATGATGAAGATAATTATAACTACAAACTGGAAGAATACAGTCTTGCTCAACGTTTCACATTTTAATCTGTAATAAGTGACTCAACAAATGAAACACCACTGCAGTGAGGTACTTAAGTCAAACGGCCTTTTCTCTTTGAGAACTTTAACTTGATTGAGTGAAAATGTTTTACTTACATCTTTATAGCTATCACTCTATTTCAGGAATTAAACCCATACTATGATGGATAAACACGTGCATTTTTTGTGGTAAACTGTGTGCAAACATCAGTCATGATTCTCTGTATTAAATCATCCCTGGCATAACCACTAGATCTGGATTTGGAGTTTGTTTGTTTGTTTTTTTAATCGCCCTCTATGTGGCCATCTGCTGGACAAATAATAGTTTGGTAATGAACGAGAAATTACTGATGATCTACCGTTTCTCGATCTTTTGAAGTTAATTAGTCTTTGGACACGACAGCAACAGGTGCGTGTCTTCTTTCATGGCAGATGATTTGAGAAGTGAAGGTTTAGTAAAGCACTTTTCACTGCTCGGCCAGCTGCTCCATCAGGCTGCAGAGTGGCAGGGCCTTTCTCTTACGTGATGTGATAAAGTGTTTATTAGTTTAAAGCAACCTGCATTAATTAGCAATAATAAAATCAGCTAATACTTTTTAATACAAATATAACCTTGAATTTTCAATCAGTTTCAGTGAGCAGAGGTTTATTACCCCTGTATTCTTTGATGTTTCAAATCATTTCTGTAAAAGTATGTGAGAGTGTGTTTGTCAGTTCAGTCTGAATCCATCCCTCTGGGTGGGACCAAAAATGATCCTAATTATTGGTATTAATTTTATCCATATTCTTGCCTTGAGTTCTGAAAAACCCAAGGACAGCTTTTGATCGTGATTTAAGCCCGGATTGGATTATAAAATCTAAGTCCTGACTTTCACAATAACAAACTGTGTAATCTGTTTTGAAAACTCCGATGTTAAGATTTAATCAAAGTGGATCACTTTTATTCTGGAGGATGAGTTTAAAAAAAAAAGAAAGAAAAAAGAAATCAGTAAAATTTATTTGCAACCAAAGGGCATTTTTTTCCACCCTGTTTCTACCCTTCTGCATGTCAAATAACAAGCAACTCAGGAGAGCGGTTTGTCTTCTCTAACCTGCTCCAACTCTAATTGATTCCATTCCTCACTCCCGGGGGTCACCGGTGAACGCAAGGCCACCGAGCAGGTGTTCAAAGGTAGCACTGAGCACCAATATCTCACACCATAGCCCTTGATTCCTGTGATACACCATTTGTCAGCGCACCGTCAGACTTGGTATAACTAGCCTGAGGGGGACAGCTATGGTCCACCGTAGGACGATAGAATGCAACATTAGTTCCTGCAAGCGGTGGCAAGGGGTTATAGAGCACAGTTACAGAGGATACAGCGTGGCTCTACACACTGAGGCAAAACGAACAGCGAACAGCAAACGTGGTTGATGATGGGGAGATAAGGGACATTTAGAGAGCTTATGTGCTAACTGATAGATAAGGAGTCTGCTTATTTAAGTGGAATATAGATTTCTCCTGCCGCGGCTGCAACTTTGGGTGCTTGTTTCCAGATGGTGAATTTATGTGATTACAATATCTTTCACTAGTTCTGCTTTAGGATAGATGGTAAAAACACAACAAATCAATATGCGAGCAGAAGAACTGTCAAAGGTGTTTCAAATAATGCATAAACCTGTGTATCTGATTTTTGTGATTTAAAAAAAACAACATTCATGTGTAAAAATTTGTGTTTTTTTGTGGCAATCCAATGCTGTGACATATCAGCTGTTAGGTGGAGTTTGCCATGACTCGGCCTTGCAGCAGCATTTACACAGATTCTTCCAAAGGGCACTGACAGGTCCCATACATCATTATGGGATGGGCCCTCCCAGAGTACAGTGCTGTGTCTGAGCTAAGCGATAAGGGTTTGTGAGAGTAGAGGGTGGGGGCCTCTGACTTGTAACTCCTTGGTAAATCTTTGTTCCTGGGATGCAGGCCAGGGCTCAGAGATCCCATGAGGCCAGTCGTTTCATTTTAATCTCCAATAAAAATATATTTAAAAAAAAAAAAAAAAAAAAGCAAGAGCGGAGATACAAAGGGAAAGCGAGGGGAAAAAAAGCAAAATAAAGTCATGTCAGTAATGTGTTTTTAGATATTTGGTGCATCTAAGAGACAAATGTGTTTGTTCTAGTTTGTCATGGTGAGTTTGTAACATCGAGGCACTTTGCTTGAACGCAGCCTGCAGCTGTGTTTTCTGTGTGTGTTGATGAGTGTGGTATGAGAAAGCATTTCTGCCTTTCACTTGGTCACTGCACTCTAAGCATGCGAGGCTGTTACATTTCAACGTGAGCTCCTCAGATTCCATTACGCCTCTGTTAATGCCGCGGCATCTTAATATATTGCAGTTAGCGCTGGGGAAAAAAGTTTCACTGTGTTGAAGTAACACATAACTTCAGACTCTAATGAACAAGATGTTTTAAAACAGGGCATGACCTGTGAGGGGGAAGGTTTCTTGCTATTTGCATAAGTACTTAGTGAACTGAACGTGAAACACAGCTGAAAAGTGGCTTAATTTGTTACTGTGTGCTTGATACTTTGCTCCTGTGCAAATGCAGAATAACTGCTATGGAGGAATAAAAACACATTTTAAAGCCATACCTTATAACTCAGAGTCTCCTGGAACTTTTTGCTGTGGAGAGAAAAGAGAAAAATAGAGGATGTTTGGCAATAATCACAGCACAGAGACTCAAATATGAAGCCATTTACTGCATTTATCCGTCTCATAATGCTGCTAAAGTTAGGCACAGACTCATGAAGAGATTTTCTTTTCAGGGAAATCTCTTTATAAACAAATCAATTGAATGAATGTATCACAGAAAACCTAATGCTTAAGAAAACACAAACAACATCTATAATATCCTCTAAAATGAGCTAATTTCTCCTCAGAACAGGAAGCTTTTTATACTACAGGGCCTTTTCTATGCCATGGGAAGAAAGTCTAAGTTTATTTACGATGGTTTAAAAGCAGTGAGAGCATTGTTGCAGAGCTTGAAGCTTATTAAAAATCAGCATGGCATGCAGAGGGTCAGGGGTTCGGGGCCAGTAGGGTCACTAGAGACAATTCTTAAGTTTAGCACAGGCACTTGGAGGCTTCCGATGAAAGCTACCATCAATGTGGTGACATGGGCAGTTTCACAACTCATAAAAACCTGGGAAGTGCTTGGAATGTCTACACCTGCACAATTTCCACAGGAGTATCTGGAACATGACCTGAGGGGGAAATACTAAAAGTAGCAAGACGAAGATTGACACAGTCAGGTGCACAGGCCCCAAACACACACTGCACGGCTGCCCTCAAGGAACACAGCTTCTTTTTGTCGTCATTCTTTAATATTTAATGATATGTTGGGACAGATGAAGTTGCGTTAGTGGTGAGAAAGGTGAGAAAAGAGGTGAGTACATAAAAAAAAAAAATCAACTAAAAATGTGAAAATTAATATACTGGTGAGTAAGGTGAGAAAAAAAATTATGAATGTGAAAATTAAAAATGTATACTGTATGTTCAGAGTCCTTGAAGCACACATTTATTCTCAGTTGAGGGCAAGCAATTTGATGTGATAATGTCCTCGCACAATATTTTCTCAAACGATCACTTCTAATAAAGCATGCTGTTTCAATATGAAAAATTTCTTCAAAATTTAAATGTGCTGCAACTGTCATATTGACAAGACTGAGCTTTCCATGAATACGTCCTACATATGTGTGGAAGAAAAGGTTGACTTGGTGGTGATTTGGGATGGGACAATAAATCGATAAAGCTATATATCGCGATACTTCCTCTTGTGATACGTTATCGATACACTTGAGCAAAGTATCGATTTTTGAGTTTTCAATTTGCACAGATGCATATTTGAGTTCCTGTGAGATGTATTTCTTCCCTGCCATTAGATATTTTAACAGGAAATTCTGTCTTGTACATGTTGCAGTCGCAGTGCAGATTAAAACTCTGAAAAACATGACTGATTGCGTATTGGAAAATTATTTAGCCTTTCCCAGGGTATTTTTTTTCTTCGTCAGCTCCAGATATTGTGATATCTGTATAATAGCTGATTGCCTAACAACATCACATTGCAGAACCGGCTGTATCACGATTCCATCATTATCGGGGGTAAAATATTGTGATGATATCGTATCGCTAGTTTCCCAGTGATTCCCACTCCTATTAATGATGACAATCTTTCAGCTTAACACAACAGCAGTCCTACTCTACAGCTCTGTTTTTGTGGCTGTTTCTATATTGGCAACCTTCTGCCCTCGTCTAAATGTTAAATTGTTACACCATGATTTGCTGAAAGTGTTGCCATATAAACAGAAACCACATCTTTAAAATACAAGTCCCCCCCTCCTCTATTACGGTTTGTTTCATCCGGTGCTGTTCCACAAGGATCACATTTCAGCCCGGAGAATCACCAAGCCGTCAAATCAAACATTTAATTCTCCTCAACGTGGGATATAATCATTAAAGGTAATTCCAAGGCGGGCAGCGTTTCTTGTGTGCAGCCCCTATTGGATTTTCATCTCAGTCTGCCATATCCGTGACAGCCTCTGCGCAGAGAACCTTATTCGAGGCTGTTAGTGTGCTACCAAGATTGAATAGGTGAGGGGCGGACCCTGTTGTGAAGGCGATGTGACACAGCTGCCTCATCCTGTCAGTGGTGGTGATGAGAGACAAGAGGTAAACACTAAGCAGCGACAAAAAATAAAGACTATGTGTGTGCGTGTGAGAGAGAGAAAGAAAATGCATGAGAAGCGCAGAAAGGAAAAGCAGGGGCCAATACGGGCAGAGGCCTGATAGAAAAGGGAAAGCTTGAGACACAAATAGCAGCTGAGTTGTGAACTGGATGGAGTTGTAGTGAGCAGTTGCAGACCTCCTGGGGAAGGAGAACTTGATGGTGTTTTGGATGAAGCCATAGCAACAAGGACTGACGACGAAGGCTGCTCCCGCCTGGACGCAGTGCTCCACCACCATGTCTGTTGCAACACCGCATGCATGGAGGGCCACCTGAGGAACGAAAATATCGACATGTACACAAAACACACACACAAATAGACAAATAACTTCTTGTTGCCCTTCAAAAAAGTCAATGTAAGCTTTCTTGAAAACCATTTTCATCTAACACAAAGTTCACAACAAACAAAACAAAACAAACCAAAACAAAAAACAAAACAAGCAAAGCCCTTCAGAGCGTGTACTCAGTCTTAGTGATTACCTCATAAAGGCTGCTGCTATTGCATACATATGTGCTCTCACAGGTACAGACTCAAGAAGAACAAATAAAATTCATTGGCACTTTAGGAGTTGAGGCACGAACACATCAGGAGTCCCATTGAGTGGGTAAACTGTGCGTGACAATGGGTACCTAGCTATACATTAGCACTGGTGTGGTTACATATTGGAGGATGGAGAGTGCCTCCAAATCCCCAAAGGCTTTCTGTATTCCAGAAGGGTCCTTTAGTCCGTTCATCTACCAAGCACCATTATTAGTTCTCAAACCGAATGAGCTTCATATTCCATCTTCTTTTCAAGTGCAGTGCAGCTAACTAGATTTTACTGTTGATAGCATAACTAGTTTGATGTGAAAATGGCCACCTGGGCTTTCTCACAAAACAGTCTGTTCAGCCCAGCAGGCCGTCGCTTGGCGTCCCTGAGTCTGGATTCACTCTATGTTGCCTTGACAGAAATGCCACACAGCAAAACTTCAGACCCAGTCAGCGCTGGAGCTGGCCAAGATGGGCTGCAGCACCAGAGATCAGGGGGGAATGCAAACACCCTTAACACGGCCAAACCCGCTCATAAAGTCCTAGCAGTGTTGGGGCTGTGGTGCATTTCTGAGAAGCACATCAGCGTTCCCTGGAAAAAACCTTGGCTGCATCGACCGTTGTGCTCAACCTACAGTGGATACCAAAGGTTTATTGCAAACTCTGCAGCAGGTGTTTTGGTGATTTTATGACTTGCTATTGAAAATACATAATTCTGGAGCATGTAAAGAGCTACTTTAAAGTGGATTTAAAATCCATTCAAAATGTATGTGGGTCTGTCGCATGTTCAATGTCAACTTGAATCAACTGCACTGGATATTCATCTGCAAAGAATTGTCTATTGCTCTTTGGATAAATGTGTATGGATTCAAACAAGAAAGAAGAGGGACTTGCACAAGAAAGAAGAAGCAGAGAGTGAATTGCAGGAATTAACATCACTTGCCTACACGGCCTTGTGCAATGTATTTGCACTTGACTGAAACACTTGTCCACCTTGCATTTGTTCATGGCGCCAGTTTTTCTAACACCGCATTACTGCTGAATATTAAGACTGAGTGACTGAGTACCAAAAAAAAGTATGATAATGCTGCATCCCCCACATCTTTCATCTAAAGCAAGAAATTAATAAACTACCAGCATCGTTCTTACCAAGCTGCTTAATGTTTTACATTAGTCATGCTAAGGTAAATCCTGATTAAATTTGAAATTCTTTAGGCCAAATTTAGCAAGAACAGCCGCTTCACCAAAACCCACATGAAAATGGAATTATCACTGGCAGTAAAAGATCTGCATATAAACAAAGCAAATTATACTTTGGCCAGTCCTTTAGAATGCCTCCTCGCTTCAATCAACGCATTTTGTCTGTGGTTTAAACATCAGTGAGTAAGTTTCACATTTTCCTAGTTCAATTTTTGACCTATATGGGATGCATCCTAAAAAAAAAGGGTTATTGGCAGGTAAAAAATACAGTCAAGAGTGATTTAAAATTAGCTTAAAGGAACATTTCACATATGCTGCGTTAAGGTTTAACTCTGTGCAGGCATTTTAATGGACTAACAGCATATATCGTAGTTTAATATGTAACAATAAAGGTTCAAAGTCCATTCGCAAAACCGTGTTTTTTGTTCATTTCTGGATTTTTTTGACAAGCTACTACACAATATTCAATTTTTTTAAAGCTTATCTTAGTCACAGTGGAGAGAGACAGGAAAGACAGGGCAGAGTGAGGGGATGACATGCAGCAAAGGGTCTGGGCCGGATTCAAACCCTGAATCTGCTGTGGCTTAGCGTTAGTATTATGTGGTACACGCTCTGCACAGCGAGCCACCAGGGCGCTCTCAGAATGTTTCATTTTATCTGATCTTCCTCTCAATAATGAAATGACAAGAAAAAAACGGTGCTTCGTCATTCACTATAATTAAACTAATTACATCCCTGTCTCATCCTATCTAGGCCCTCGACAGAGCAAGCTCCAACCGCACTGCTAGTCAACGCTCTATTTAATCAGCATCACACTCTGATGACTAATCACTTTTTGAACATGACTGCTCGTATTTGTCATGTTGTAAGATTTCACCTTTATCACACTTAACACCTGCCAAAACAAAAACGTGCACCTCATCCCTTGTCTTGCTTTGTGTCTACGTGTGTCTGCTTTTGTTTATGTGCGCAAATGAGCATGTGAGGCCATGCACACAAGGACAAAAGTGCCTATTAATCTATTAGTGTGTGGACTGGACAGAATTAGTATAGCTTCCTAAAAACATATGCATGTTGATTAAGTTCATTTTGTCTTCTTGATTAAGTTCATTTTGTCTTCTCAACAGAAGACAAAATTAACTTAAACAACTTCCTAAAAACAGATTCACCTTTCCCCTCAAAGGTATGTGCCTGCTATTACACTATATCCCTGACTATTCTTTTTTCCCTGTTGGTAAACAGATTTAGTCTTAAATAAGGTCTTCCAAAAAACCAAGAAGAGAGAACATGAGCTGTTAAGTGCAATCAGCACTGGCAAATACAAAAGATATAGCTCTATTTCAGCTGGTCAATACCCATTTTTACATAAGGCTCAAAGAGCAAGAGTGTTTTTTCTTTTCTTTAAAAGTAGGGCCAAACAAACAAACAGGAATCAACTAGGAAAATCAATTGCAGACAATCACACCCTAAAGCACAACCAATAATGGATTGTGAACCAATAAAATTCAAATCAACGTCAAGCCCCGCAACTTCTCCTTCCTCTGAGGCTCTTGCTCACCGATATCTGACAGAGGAGAGGATGACAGGCTAAATACACTGTGTGTGGAGGCTCGCTGTGACTCCAGTTAACACCTGGCCCATGTAATACCAGGAAGAGAGAGCACACGCTAAGAATAGGGACGCCTCAACTTAATTAGCCTGATTAAATGAACGTGACTAAAAATGGGAGCATGTATAATATATATCAGGATTAAAGCCGGTGTGATGGGTCGCACCTTCAGATGGGAATATCTGTGTCACGCAGGTACAGACCTGGCCAAAGCTCAGGCAGCTCAGTCTTCATAAACAGCAAGGTACAAATCTAAAGAAATACTGAGTTTAATATGACAAATGTGAGCACCCGTTTCCATTTTTTCCTTTTGAATGCATCTTAATATGCAAGTGTCATGTGACTGTGTAAAGTCACAAAGATTAGCAAAAGAACTGTGTATGTACAATCATCCTGACAAGTTTACAAAAAGCACTCCCCCACATAATGTGGAAAAGGAAATTCTGTGCTGTTTGTTTTTTTCTCGCCAAGTGGAACGAGTCTCAGTGGAGTGGCGAGGAGGGAACAATAGCTACTTCTAATTACAGCAGGTACATATATATTCCTATTTGTCCCAGGGAGGGTAAAAGTAAGGCTACTGGCACAGCTGTGTTTCTGAAACTGGGCTATGACACCAGGCAAACAGACCAATCTTTGTAACATGTATAGGAGAAGATACTGATACCTGCAACATATCAAGTAATGATCATGATTTTATGGCAAAGTAGAAATGTATTTGTGCCATAATAGAGTTTCAGCACGCAGCGGGTTGAAAAGAAAAAAGAAAAAGACTTTGTTTTGTGCTGCACAAACACATTCAAACAGTGCATACTGTATACAACGACAGTTAAGGACCTAGTTTGTCTAAATTGATAGTAATTATGTGGTTGGGGAAGTCGAGAGCTCCGCAGATGAAGGTGGGTGTTTACTCCATTCAGACAAGACCGGTGAGGGCTTGAACTTGCAGTTGCAGAGCTCTACTAAACACCCTGTTAAACAAATAGTCTGTCCCTGCAGATGAAAGACAGTAAAATGTTCATTCTGTTGTACTGTAGCACATTGCTGAGGGATAAGGGGGCAACCACAATTATTAATGCAGATCTTATCTAAACAAATACAGACACAGTTGCTGTCTTGGATCCGATGGCAGCGTGAAAAATGCCAAGTTGACGCTCTAAAATTTGAAATAGCTGGCAACCATTTTTGCTTTTGTTACAAACAATTTTCTTTCCAGAGATTGTTCCTAATATGAGCATGAGTCTCACATCTTGGCAGTGCATTTGTTTTTCGAAAGTAAACCAAACAGCATGCCTTGGATGGTAGATTTGTGCAGTAAACGAGAGCAAACAAAGAAGAGTGTGTTTTTGTTCATACTCTAATGGGGAGTCGCTCCTTAACACCCTTCACAGTAGCTTGGTCCTCCTGTTTTCGGAAGTTAAAACTATAATTTTTGACCTTCTATACTCAGAGCAGGGATAGTCGCATCGTCTGCTTCAATGACGAGTGTGAAGCAGTAAGAGGGCGGTGGTAAAAGCAGCACTCCAGTAAATGAAAAGCCTGCCTTTGCTGCTCTGACAAAAATAATTGCATGTTGGCATTTTCAGTTTTTGGAAAATGATGCGGAAATGACACACCTCTCTGTGATGTGTAGCAGTGCTTGTCTGAAACACATAAATATATAAATACTAAAAATATCACGCTCAGACACCTTGCGGTGAAACTGCAACTGCGGTGTTCGTGGAGAAAGAAGTGAAAGTCCTTAAGAAGCCACAAATTGTACCATCTGCCATATTTACACACTGCATTTAATTTTTTATTTAAACACATTATCAGAAAAGCAACTTTGTGTTTTTATCTTGATTTTGCTGGTTTTGCTGGTTAATATTCCCAAATGAAACCAAACAAAGTCTCATTTAAGAGGCTCTTTCAATTCAGGCCTCAATGCAATGAAACTACAGGATTATGTGTACACCTGTGATGTCAGCTGGATATCAGAGGTATGGTACAAAAAAAAAAAAAAAAAAAAACAATTTCAAACAATACCAATCAAACTGTAGCTGCATTATTAATCATAATATTACAGTATAAGGTCACAAGCACTGCTGCAATAATGTGATTTTACTTTGATTTTATTCTCAGTTTCAGTTCTTACTTTTATTTACATATTTTAAATTGAATGTGTTTCAGCCTTTTTTACATAAACTATTTTTCTCTTAAGTAGCTGAGTCCTCTAAAAGTGGCTTCATAGTCTGCGTAATCTGTGGATCAGTAAAAAGCAAATGTGGACAAAACCGATGCAAAATCACAGTGAATGGTTGACTGCTTTGTTTAATCTTGTTGGCTGTGCTCACCCCGATGTGAAACGGTCCAGTGAAGTAGTCCAAATTGGCCTGAATAAAGCCGATGTTGGCCAGACCCAACTCTGCACTGCGACTCTTGGCCCTGACCAAGGACTCCTCTTTGTTTTCTATCAGGATGACCTGGAATGGGCAATAATAAACTTTATATGTACAGCAGTTCTCAAAACAGTCACAGAGACCTGCAGAGAAAATAGTTCAATAACAAATAAAAGCCTCCAAGATATACAATAAATTAAAACAGTAAGATCAGATTTCAGAAAGTCTGTTTTGATTACAAAAAAAGGAAGTAACCAGTGCATAAAACGGCCTCTAGTAAGGCCTCTTAGGAGCCATAGTGTCCCGAACAACTGGTGCAAGTCACCCTGGGTGTAATTTTTTATTTTGTTTATGTGTGATGCGCAGTGTCACTGCGACTTAAAGCTTGGGGACTTTTTCACCTGTTGGTGGCACTATGGCGTGCCAATCAGTTTCATTTTATGGATACTAGATATCAATGTAAAAAACACTTAATTCCTCCGAGGTTCATCAGATTTAGCCCTGACTTACTGATTATGATGCTTAGGGCTCTGTTGGCCTGGTGGTGGCGCTGTGCTGGGTCAGTCTAGTTTATACTCAAGAGAGATCCCAGTGCCAAATCAATCATTCAGCCTAAGGTTTGTTCAGAACAGAACTCAAGAGGTTCAGAGATGTGTGATTAACGGACAGACACCAATCCATAATCCTTTCCCCAAACTTTGATTGTGGGGGATGACAAAAAAAAGTGATAAAACAATCTTGATTGAATAACAGGCTGCGGTAGCACCAAAAAAAAAAAAAAATCATGACTGGTGCTTCAAAAAATCAGAAAACAAACTTTAACTCAAACAAACAACACAGCAGGACTGTAGAAATGAATCTTTGATCCCAGTGTACCCCACCACACATGAGCGCACACACACATATACAAGCACACACACACACACACACACACACACACACACACACACACACACACACACACACACACACACACACACACACACACACACACACACATACACATACACATATACACACACACACACACACACACACACACACAATTACCTGGCAATCCGGAAGCGTGTGAGCCAGAACAATCCCCACATGTCCCTGAGAGATGCACAAAAGGAAAAACACAACAGACATTAAAGAGGATGTCAACAGAGTTATAATTAGTGCTACCCTTTCCAACCAAGTGTTGACCCATTAGGCATGCAGTGCTGCAGCTCTGAGCTTGCATTTTCATGGTCATAATTACCGGTCTGTTTTTGCACAGTAGCACATAACAAAAAGGCATTAAAGGAGCGGAGAAATATGTACGAGCAACATCTCCCTTCCTGCTCTGTGCTAATGGAGAGATAAAGTCTAAAGCAATGACAAACCGCAGTCATACATGGTAAGAAATGTATGGATGCATAGATGAATATACGTACCCCTCCGCTGCAGAAATCCACAACAGTGTATCCCGGCCTGGCTAACTCTGTAACCATGGCAACCAAGTTATTCAGTTGTTGTCTTTTTCTCACTGCGCGGACATCTGACATTTTCCCTGCAGAGGAAGAGCACAGGTTCTTTGCACCTGAAAAAAAAAACTGAAAAACAACAGTTTTGGCTATATTGTGCATATATTTCTTTTATCGGGAAACCCAATTCAGTCGATTGAAACTTTGCCAGCAAAGAAAACAACCTTACAAAAATTACATTTTGTTATTTCTGATGATCACATAATCCTTTGTTTGTGGCTTTGCCTAAACTGAAATGTGCAGTCGATGTTCAGTCAGATTACAACTGACTGAACTTTGACAACAACAGAGCTCTGAATACTTTTTAAATATCGCTGTAAAGACATTGTTCATTAATTCAGCAGCTTACTTTTCTTTGCTCTCAGTGAGCACTGACTGAGCACATGCACTTTCAATACCTTAAATTTTGATTCACATCAAAACATTTCATCAAATGGCTGTTAAAAGACTAAAAAAGCCTCCATTCCCTCATCAGCATGTCTCCAGACAATAATTGCCAACAAAGGAGTGCAAACAATCTTTCAACATAAAAACAAAACAAGCTTCCAAGCCAAATGTGAGCGTCTTTCTCGTCTGTGGCAGAAGTTTAAATTTCTGCTGGTGTGCGAGCAGTATGTACTCAGTATGTGCCCCATTAACTCAAAGCACATTTCAGTCTCCTTCAACTTCCTCTGTAGCTTTCCAATTCGCCACATCGGCAGTGAGCCACTGATGTGCTGTGCAGAGTCTGTCTCCGGTGCATAAATATAGAGTGATGAGTGTTTCGTTTACCTCGAGTCACACCATCACATTCACATGGTTGGAATATCAAAAACACATTATTTCTGCCCTTCCCTGATCACGCTGCATTCTACAAATTGATATATGACAATGGGGGAGATAAAAGGAAATAGAGACTTCTCACCACGGCAACACAAATAAGAAATTTCATGCTGCCATTGGTCTGTCTTTCATACTGGCTGTTATTACGTTGATCCGAAACATAGAGGGAACACAACAACAAAAGGGATGGATGAAATTAAATACAAAGAAACAGCAGGAAGGTACTGACAAGACTCTGATCTTCATTAGTTTGAATAATTATTGTTGGTGATTGCATTGCGGTGTGTCCAGGGCTCCTGAGTGGCCTTACTAGAGGTCTTTTGATACACTTGAAACAAATCTGGATTTTAATTGCAAATTGCATTTCAAAGCGTAATGTGATTCATCAACTAGTGTGCAGAAAGAGAAAGCTTTAATTTTGTTTAATTTTTCATGTATGTGTGTGTGTGTGTGAGAGAGAGAGAGAGAGAGAGAGAGAGAGAGAGAGAGAGAGAGGGGGAGAGAGAGAGGGTCAAACAACTTGCCTTGACCTTTTTATCTTTGCTGTGTTCAGGGTGTCTAGCTTGTGGGATGTGTGTTTGAGTTTGAGCACAAAGTAAGTGATGTACATGTAATGTTTGACTACTGCCATAATGAGGCTGCCTGCTGCAACTGTGTGTGTGCAATTCTGTGCTTGTGGGTCATGGGGGTTTTTCTGCAGCTTCTGGTGAGATCACAGTGAGATGGTGGGTGGCGCCTGAATGCTTTGGTGTGTTCTGACGTGATACCTGGTCCAAAAAGTATGAGAACTGCTGCTCTAAGTTGCTCCTATGTGGTGGGTGCAGAGAAAAACAAAGGCTTGCCAGAAAATAGAAAATAATATTTCCACCTGTGTGTAGTTTGTGTGTATTTGGTGTGTGTGATGTGGGAAGGACCTCTGGCATTTCTACTCAAGCATGACTATGTTTCTGCAAAGGTCATCGCGTGGCTCAATATCACACCCATAAGCTATGCAGGATTGAGTGGGTGGTTGCAGAAAAGCTACCCATTGTCCAGTAGACACAGACTGGACGTACTACTTGATTTTTATTGTTTTCTTAATGTGGTCCCACGGGGTAAGATTAGACTGAAAGAGGTCTGCAAGTTGCTCTAGGTCACTGTAATTGCCTTGAATTCACTGCAATTTTCAGATGAGCATTCCGATGAATGCTCTCCTCTGTGCCAAATACAACAGAGTTCAAAAAGCCACAAGGTGTGAAAAGAAAGGCAAGATTGAAACCATACTGTATGGTGGAGAATTTTGATCAAGTTCACAAAAAATTGATGAAGTCAGCTCCTTCAAACTGCAGCAGTACAACGCAAATAAAAAACAGCTTTATACTGCCGTGCTTTCAGATTAGCCATAATGAACAATTAATTGTGCTAAATGTGCCAGCTGTTTGCAATATAGATGGCATCCAGCTTTCTAATATTTGTTAATCTGAGGGGGAAAAATAGACTAATACGTAATCATACGCATTAATTCTCAAAATCTGTCTGGTAAAAACAACTGTTAAATGTAAGTACCAGTTGTAATGTGAAGATGTAATTGGAGGAAAATTTTCCCATAGGATTTCGATAGACAGACAGACGGACGGACGGACAGGCAGACAGACAGATGGATGGATAGTTTATTGATCCCTATAAGGGAAAGTTGCTGTTGCAGCAGTTTCAATATCAAAGAAAACATCACAGTAAAGAACAAGACATAAATACAATAATGCTGTAACACTAGAATCTTCAAACTAGACTGCAAATATTGCAGATATTTGCTCTGCATTGAACATGGCACAAGTGCATATAGTTATAAGAAAAATAAGGCACATCTTGACCATAGTGGAATAAGACCAATGTGTTGATTTGAGGGGAGTTGTAATGTCTGATGGTGACGGGTGTGAAGGACCTATAGTGCTGGATCCAGGATGATTCCAAGGACTGACCCCACTCACTTCAGCAGTTTATTTTTTCCTGTTGGTGTCACCCATCTTGATGCTACAGCCCCAGCACACCACAGCAAAGAACAGGGAGTTTGCCACTACTGACTGGTTGAACATGGTCATGGTCCTGCACACATTAGCCGGCTTTCCACTGTTATGCAAAATATGAGCGTGCTAGTACGTGCCAAGGCCAGTTGCATTTCCATTGTCACTTCAGGTGTTTGATTGCACCTCGGTGCGGCTGTTAGGGCCAGTTTCTAGGTGCCCACCAAATTCTCATGGGCCAGACAGGGCGATGTGTGGTCTGAGGGGGAGTTAAGGGTCATAGGTGGGGAGACGGGTGCAGTTGATAAGTACAGATGTCGATGAAGCAGCTTGTTTTTGTAGCAGAAAAATAACAGAGAAAAGAAAAGTGGAGAACAACTGGCAGTCCTGGTCAAACGCCGACATTAGGGCTCTGCTCACCATCTGAGCAGAGTATAATGTCCAACATCAAATCGATGGTGTTTGCTGAGATGAGGACATTATGCAATATATAGTGAGAGAGCTGGCAGCGGTGGGGATCCAACACACAACATGACAAGTACGCAAAAAACTGAAAAACACTGAGGTCTCTGTACTAGCTAGTTTAAGCACATAACGCACAAAGTAGGGTTCAAAGGAAAGAAAATCCCGTGGTACGTAGTCCTGCCGGAGTTAGTTGGTGCCGGGTGTGCAGACTTCAACCCCTCGCTTCCTACTTACCACTCGCATGCATGGATGGGATGAGACTGCTGGGCTATCAGCACAACAATGGAAATGAAAATGTTTTTTTGTTTTTGCAGCGTGAGGCCAAGGGCCATTAACACCGTCTGGCTCAAAGACAGCCCTAGCTTGCAGTGGTATGACAGTGGAAAGACAGCTATTGAAAGTAAAGTCGGCTAATACCCTTCTTATAAATGGCATCACTGCTTCCTCTCCAGTCTAGTCGGTTGTCCAGGTGCACTCACAAGTACTTGTAAGATTCCACCAAGTCAACATCCTCCCCCCAGATGTAATTAAGGCTAACTGAAGCCGTCATCCTCCTGAAGTCCATCACCATTTCCTTTGTTTTCTGCACAATCAGCTGAAGGAGGTTCCATTCACACCAGCCAATAAAGTCAGCAACCACTGTTCTGTGCTCTCCCTCCTCCCCACTGCTCACACATCCAACAGTTGCATTGTAATCTGGATACTTCTGTATGTGACATGACTCTGTGTTGTGTCTGAAGTGTGATGTGTAGCGGGCAAAGAGGAAGGGAGCCAAGACGGTCCCTTGGGGGGCCCCTGTACTGCAGACCACCACATCTGTCACTGTCCATAGCTTGTCTCCCAACAGTAAAGGCTGTATGGTGTTAAATGCAATAGAGAAATTCTGAAAAATGATCCTCACTGTGCTGCCAGTTCTGTCCGGGTAGAAGTGGGCCCAGTGGAAGATGGCATCTGAAACTCCAATGTTGGCCTGATAGGCAAATCGCAGGGGATCTAGTCCTTCCTCTCCAAGGTGTCTGAGGTGAGCCAGCACGAGCCATTCCAAGATCTTCATTATGTATGAGGTCAGCGCCTCACACCTGTAGTCATTCAAGACACTGGGAAGCCCCATCTTGGGAACAGAGACTAGGCAGGATGTCTTCCACAGCACACAAAGGAACCCCTTAAAGATTCAAGCTTGGGTTAAATACGTGCTGGAGTACTTTATACAGCTGGCATGAAGCTGTATGCCTCCTTAACACTGGCATACAAGAGATCCAAAATACTGCTCTCTCTGGTGTGGCAGTCTAAAGGCCAGATTATGGTTCTGCGGACACTTGACGCGACATGCACGCAGTTGCCATGCAGATGGTGTGTGCCCAACATACCTCTGCCTTAAACGCTAAGCAATTCTCCGCCACAATGCTATGGGGCTCGTTTTTTTTTTTTTCTGCAGACCTACATACACCCTGTGATGTATGGTCGCTGCTCCTCCCGTTGTTGTGCCAGCAGCGCCATTTTTAAAAGGAGCAGCAGCAGATCCAGATGCAGCATGATCCAAATTTTCCAAACAATTTGAAATCAACCGACGAGTCGAGATGCGATCACAACAGCAGTTCTTTTAAAAATGACACTGCCGGCACAGCAACAGAACGTGACTCCGGAGGGGCGAAATGCCGGAAATTATGTAGTTCAGCGGACCAATCATAGCTCTTGTTGTCAGTGGGGGGCCTGCACTGGGGGCTATGTGGGGTCTGGTTACAATTACAATTTACTGGTTACAATTTTACGGAGGTGTGCGGCAAGGCTCTACGGCGGTCGCACAACTCCCGCAAGCTTTGCACAACCCTCGTGCGCTCCGCTTATGCAGAAGCATAATCCGACCTTAAGTACTGTTAGACTGTGGACAGTGTGTATGAGAAGGAGGCATGTTTAAAAGCTTCAGCTATCAGTGGAGGCATTAGGGTGGTCTGTTTGAATGCGATGTGACTCAATGAATGACATCACAGGCTGACCTGACATCATCAGGAAAAAGCATGTAACCAGTCAGAAAATCAACTCGTGAGAATTCTCTTGGCTGAAGGCTGGCAATCATCAGTCCAGTATGTTGGCTACAGACCTGTTCCTTAATGGTAGCATTTTAAGAATTGCACCATCTGTTGTTCAGGAGCATGGCAAGACACCGTCCTTTCATCTTGCCACTCTCCGGATGGTCTCTCTCCATCCTCACAGTCAGAAAGCTGTTGATGGTCACACTTGAGTCTGGGATGTGGTCGTGTGGTCGAGCTGCATCTCGGTGAAGCGCATGATGCTACATTTCCAAAATTCGCTCTGACTCCTCCTTAACATCACTAGCTCACCCGTTGTGTTGGTCAGAGCTCAGCAGGTTTATATTTCCTCTTCCTTTCACACTGTTTTAAGCCTGCTTTGCACCCCATCTCTACCTCCGAAGCTCTTTCAGTACTTCCAACCTGTTCCCCGACAACACGGCTGACTCTTGTAATGTTGTCAGTTGGTCCCGTGTGTAAACAATGCTGCTTCTGCCGGTGCACACACTGCCTCGAGCTGGTAGAAGTGTTCCAACAAGAAACAAGTGAAAACCTTCCACCAACTGCTTGTATCCACTGTTGTGATATTTAATCTTCTTTGGACACTGTTGTGTCCAAAGAAGATTAAAAAGCATAAAAACAATAAAAATACAGTCACAAAAAGTAGAAGAATTAAAAACAAAGAAGAGACACTGCAGCTGCCACAACAGGCTGCTACTAGTACGGCGCCATTGAGAAAAACTTAAAAATAACCGGGTCAGGTTTCAAGAAAAAACATTTTCAGGTGGCACTAAGAGTTCTTTTTTAATTGCTTAATCAAGATGACTGTCATGTTCCTCATTTTGGTGATACTGGTGAATCATATTTCAGTAATTAAGAAAACAAACAAGACCACTGTCACTGATACCACAAATGAAATATCATATTTGTTCATGCAGAGCACTGAAGTCAGCTGTTTCTCACATTCAACTGGCAGCATCAGTGGCTCATTGAAAATCCGCTGATCAATCCATCTGACAAGTTATTCAAGTGCTCAAAGTGATATTTATAACCTCTTAGTTTTGCCTGTTCACTGCTGATTTAATGCCACCTATGTTGCAACTCCCTCAACCACTCCTTCATCCACCAACATCCTCCTGCTGTTATAATCATGCCGGATCATGTCACTAGCTATGATTTCAGCTATGCCTATCGCTTTGCTGTGATTGTTATGATTTACTGTGCAGGGGGATTATTGCTTCAGCAGATTCTTCATACTGTGAGCAATCCCAAAACTTTCTCAAGCGGAGCCTATCTGCCAAATAGAACTCCATTACCATTTCCAGTAATTGGTTAATTCTTTTATGTAAGTATCTCTGACTGAATTATTCTGTTTCCATTAATAAGAATGGCAAGTAAATCAAAAACCATTATTTTGGAGGTATTTTCAATATTTTAATAAGGAACATTGTTCAGCAGTGACCCTGCTGTTCAGGTCCATTCCTCAGAGGCACAGAAAAACTTTGGAGCTTTTTTTTTTTTTTTGGTTAGGCAGTGTCAGCGGCTTCAAACCATGGTTGCAAATTTATTTGAATCAAAACTTGCTCTAAAACCAGCTGTGCATAAAATTACTTAGCTTTAAAGCACCTGGCTAAATGAATAATTAATTGACCATAATATCTCCCTGAGACTCTTCAAGTCTTTGTTTTGCCATTAACCTTAATGAGCCCTGGATAACTGGGCTACAGGGACCACAAAGCCAGGCTTTTGGCTGCTTGTTAAGAGGAAGTAAATACAGGGCTTACCTGTAATTTGGAGGGTATGAAGAAGATTTGGTTTGCACCCAGTGACCCTTTGAATCTTATAAAAATGTACAATTATTATGGTATTTAAATATGATCATAACTGTGTTCATTAAGATGTTAAATCAGGATGAACCAAATTTATCTAACATCTACATAACAATATTGAAAAGATAATATAAATGGTTGTCAATTTTCAACCTAAATAAGCTGTGAGCCCAGCTGAGCTGTCAAACACTGATTAATTAGCTATACACAATAGTGAGCTATTATGAAAATGAAGTTAGTGACAATAGTACATCTGCAGCTATTAGACACGCTGAAGTGGCAGCAGCCTACATTGTCCCAATAAGCCATTAGATTTGTTACCACCTTCACCTTTTGACCAAGAAAAAAAAAATGTGTGAAACGTTAAATGTTCTGTGTTTAATGAAATATTTTTATAATGCAAAGTGTTTGATGGAATTTTAACATTTTATATTTACAACAGTTATTTTTATTGTTGTTGATGAATAACAACAATATCATGCACTAGGGCATTTTTGGCTTGGCACTGTATGCTTGTAACCGTGACACTGAATCCCTTTCACTTCCAGGCAAGTGAAACAGAGACAATTTTAAGGTTTCCAGAGCTACCGAATAAACATGCTCTCTTAATTTATTTCAAGAGCACCACTTACTGAAAAGTAGTGGTTGAAATTTCAGCAATTAATTTAGACACATTTTTCAGCTGACCATTTCATTAAATGGTGTTGTGGTCTTGCTAATGGAAAACATTTCTGCTATTCTTGGGTGCTCTGATGGATGTCTCCATTAAAAGGTCATCATTATTCCATGTATTAGACTTGCATGAGAATAAAAAGGTTTACAATATGTTACCTGGTGAAAGCTCAATGTCAATTTCACACATTCTTTTTAAATTTTTTTCTTTGACCCCCTTTTCCTGTCAAAGACATTAAAGGGACAGTTTAAAGTTCTTGCCAAAGAATACCTGAAAACCGAATTTATCCACCCCCAACCAATACAAGCACAGTGTTCTTCAGCAGGAAAGAGTTCCCAAAAAAATCTCTTCACCTCTTTGATTATGCTGGCTATCTGTGAGTATTTCAAATGTAAATTTTTGACAGTTAAAGCTCCACAAAACAATACCCATCCAGTCCCTATGTGCTAGGGTGCCAGGAGACAGGGGAGACCACAGCAGACTGGAAATCAAATCACACAAATTATATGGATGGATAGACTAGACTACAGGTAAGTGGGAAAATATCTATTTTGTTTGTTTATTTTTTATTTTGTGTGAACTGTTCCTTTAAATTTCAATAATTCACTGAAGTTTTGGGATTACCTCTGGAATTCTGTTCTTCATAGAACACAAGGACAATAGAATTTGGAGACCCTGTGTTTGACTAAAAGCATTGCTGGACACAGATGACGGGGTAAATCACTTTTATTTTGAGCTCTGTTTTTTTGGCCAATAAATATATTAGTTCTCATGGACTTAGTTTTTGTGACATTTTTCTGGTGGTGTGCCGACTCTCCCTTTGTTTTTCCAGAGAAAAAGCCACCGTAAACTCCTTGTGAAAAAAAATGTAGCAGGTATGACACAGTTGATAAGATGATGAATGAAGAGGAATGATAATGTTCTCAGTGATGCCAGGTGGAAAACTAGAAGGACCATAGGCACTAAATATTGTTTAACTACATAACACTCAGAGGAGTGCATATCTCTGTCAATGCCATGCCAGATCTACATATCAGATTTTCAGCAGAAGTTGATAATTTCTTCCATGCTGGGGAACACATATTTTCCTGACTGCACTAGAAATTGGACATTAGAAATGTATAATTCTAGCCTTTTAGTTGATAACTGCAACACAATGCGGCCAATCAGCACTACATTTGTTAAGTGGCTGTCAAGGCTGCCCTTCTATCACTGCACCAAGTTCTGCCGGGGTGATAATGTCAGAAATGAGCTCTCCAGTGTCTCCATGGTGTTTGACTGGGCCAATAATGGAGGAGTTGCCTCTTCTTAGGTCTGCTCATAGGAAAACAAGATTTGTTGTGCCACATAAATCCATTTAGAAGCTGTATGGCTTTTAATGAGAGGTCATGCCAACTGCCATGCCCCCCATTAAGGCTGATTTATAGCTCTGCGGGCACTGGACGCCACGTGCACGCAGTTGCTACACAGATGGTGTGTGCCTCTCATGCTTCTGCGTCCTGTCGGTCTAGTACGCTGAAGGAATTCCCTGCCGATATATAATTATCATATTGTTACCTACACTGACAAGCCTTTTCAAAAATCTTATTTGTGGCATTGTAAATAAACAGTGATGTTTTTACAAACGTACTTGTTTTATTTTCTCAAACAAATAGCGCAAAACAAGGTGCAAAATAATTGAAATGCACACGTCAAGTACAAATGGTGCAAAAGAATTGAAATGTGCAAATCAATACAAACAAAAGGTGCAAAGTAGTGAGGTGAAAACTATTGGAATGTGATGCTACAGCAGGCAGTGAAGCCAGAGGGGCGAAATGCTGGACATGATGTAGTTCAGCAGACCAATCATAGCTCTTGTGGTCTGCGTAGGGTCCGTGCAATTTTTCGGAGGTGTGCGGCAACTCGGCAAGTCTCTGTGGTGGTTGCAGAGGGCCCGCAAGGGATGCATTTGCTACGCAAACCCTCCGTAAGCTACACATAAGCAGAACCATAAATCGACCTTTAGTCAATGAAGAGTGAGAAGTTATGTGAGAACTTTTTCCTTACAACATAACCAGCATTTCCAGAAAGTTTCACATATGCCCACTGAAACTTTTCTGAGATATCCTGCTAACAAGCAAATGAAAAGACAAACACACGGGATGGGGAGAAAACATGAACTTATTAGTACTTTGATGGAGAGCAGCAACTGAATCTAATGCCAGGTAAAGTACGGATTAGTGTGATAAGAGGTTCCCGATGTAAATCATCCGTCAACTCAACAGAATTGTAATATTTCCTCACAATAATAAACAACAGCAAACAGAAAAGCATTTTGCTTTACTCTGGAAAAGTGTTTTTTAACATGAGAGTTCACACTCGTGCACAAACCTTAGCTGCTTTAAGTATTGGTGATGATGCCATGTACTATATTTAAATGAAATAAAATCATTAAAAACTGTTTAAAAACCTTTCTCACACCCACTACAGCAATGCAAAACAAACATTTTTCCCTTTTTTGTATCATATTTTCATATAGTCCATACTGATGGAGCCACTAATTAAATGTCTCTCATGACACGATTTGCACTGCAGGCAATACTAAGTTACTGATGTAATTCAGATGCTTTTGATAGAAGCTGAGTCGTCAAATTTCAAATTTTGCTTACCTCATTCACCAGAAGGTGCAAGAAAGTATCTGGCATAAAGTTGATGGAACAATATGCTTGATATGTGTGCCTTCACAAACTAAGGATGAATAGGCTACGGCAGCTGTTGCAGTATTAATGCAATGTGATACTTTATTGATCCCCATGGAGAAAATCTCTTTTGATGTGCGCCCCTCTTGATGTGGCCCCCTCTACAATGAGGTCACAGCCACAGAACAGCGCCCCTAGAGGTGTGTGTGTGTGTGTGTGTGTGTGTGTGTGTGTGTGTGTGTGTGTGTGTGTGTGTGTGTGTGCGTGTGTGTGTGTGTGTCACTTTATTTGTACAGTTCGGCAACAGGATTACTGTAATGTTGTGATCTGAAAAGTCCAGTCTGCTCTTAAGCATAAATGTGAGTTGCAGGCTAAGTTTCATCATTTGTGTTTCTGTGGCACCGGCGTCCCCTTTTGATCATTTGCATGTTCCATAAACAATTCATAAAAGCATCTCACAGCACAAAAAACACCTGCTCTAGTTAGATGGTATATTTAGACTGACCTGGTAATTCATGCTTATGAATAAGAAAACACTCTAGCATGATTATCTTAGCACTGGTATAAATTAGGTGCGACAAGGTGTGGCACTTGCTATGCCTCAGCCTAGGTGAATTCAAATTTAACGTTGTTTTTATCATTATGCAAAAATGAGAGATTACTCAGGTGCCATATCTCAAGTGGAAAAAAAAAATCTCACCAGGGGAGCATTCAGGCCTGATGTTCCCTCTCAGCTGTGTGTCTAAAATTTACCACATTGACATAAAATTATATCTTGTCATTCAAGAGTCATTGCTGCACTTCAGGGCCTGTCTCATTAAGTGAGATTAGTGGGTTAGTGGACTAACTTTGGGTTTACCCCTGGCTTTTCAGTCACTGTTCAGCAGGGTACATCGCCATGGTAACTAATGCCGCACAGCTAAGCAGCTTCAGAGCAGATTATGTTCAGACTATCGGACCTGAAGGTATGAAAAGTCCCCCTCTTTACCAATCAACTCGTCCCCTCAGGGTAACCTTTACTTTTTTAACACTCACACTACCAGAATGCTACAACTACTAAAATGACCGGCAGTCATTCTGACTGTCCATGCATTATTGGATATAATTTCAATAACCAATTTAAAATCTAAGAATAAATTACCTGTAATGTTAGGATAGATAATAATAAACATCAGGGCATGAAATTTAAATTCTAACGAATGTGAAAATTTATTGGTTAATCAATAATCACTGAACCTGCTATTGTAATTTCAGATACAAATTCGAGTTAGATCAATATTTTATTATTTTCTAAAAATGAATTCATTCTTCGTTGGAGAATACTACCGCAGGAAAAAAAAACAAAAAAAAACATCATCAATATGCATTTCAGTGCATAGTAAAAAACATTTATGGACATGTATGAAACCCGTGGGCAAAACGGTCAATCTGATGGGGGACAGGAAAATAAAATTAAAATTTGCAAAGCTGCAGGAAAACAAACTGATTTATAAATCAATATTTGTTTTAGTGAGCAAAATATCATGCTGTAAAACAATATTGAAAATATCACGCTGTAAAATAATAATGAAAGTATCCCAGTGTCAGCTGACCTTTCCAGAGAGCAGGAGTCGTCACTATCTGAAGCTGCTCCTCCATCAGACTCAGCGTCAGCAGGGCGAGAGCCTCTGTGGCTGTCATTCTCCTTCTCGCTGAGATTTTGTTCTGATATTCTGTTTACGTATTCTGCCCTTTTCAGTTCTATGGTTTATTTTATTCAGACATATTGTTTTCAATTAGCCCACTTCAGTTTGGTTATAGGCTGGAAAGATTTCTTTCCTCTTTGTTTTTACTTTGAAGCTAAAGACAGTTGTTAGCTTTGCAATAATGTAAACAAACAATTAGAAAAAAATAGTTGCAACGACAAGCATTTGAAATGCATTTTCAAGAGCGGGAAAATGGAGCAAGAACTGAAATGATACACCGCCTATAATGCATACTGTTAGCATTACTGTTATGGCAATTCAAGGTAGAAATACTCAGAACTCTTTGGTGTTTTGTAATTTTAATAAAATAAGAATGTTAGAATAAAATATAAACACATTTAGGGAAAGACAGGGTCCTATAGTGGCATGGGTTTTATTTAAACAAAGTTATTACACAGCAAAATTTAAAAACAGCCAAAATGACTTCCTTTGTGGTTCTAGTGTTAAAAACCTCTTCGTAGCAGTTTTTCATAAGCGAAACCCCAAATGAACAAAGACACTGCATTAAAATGGATGTCAGGTAATAAAAAGAAGTGCACAGGAGGATACTATTAAATTATCATGCAGTAAGAAGGGCTGTTCACAGGGCAACAGTGTTTAGAGACCAGCAGAACCACTTTGTTTTCCATAATTATTAATTATATCTGAGATAGAACTTTTATTAGATCAGAGATATAAGAGATGTATGTAGTATTTCCAGGCCATTTACTCATTCCTGCTATAAAAGCATGAAGCTTTCATAAATTGGCCACAGTTGTCAATAATATATGAGATTTTCCAGTAAATATTAAAGGCGCTGAAATTCTTTCATAGGATTGGGAGAGTGATTGATGCAATAGACTGCACCTCTATTCCCATCACCGAGGCCCTGAGGCTGAGTTAGCACATTGAAAATCTTCATAGTGTGGCAACAAAATATTGTGTAAATGAAACATATGAACACTGTACAATAATGCCTATTTACTTTACGCATTACACTCTCTGCAATTTTCCTCCAGAAATCGTCTCTAGCCTCACCATCAGCAACTCTGTACTCTGTAATAGTGTCACTTTACAGCACTGTTATTTTACCTATTGCTCATATTTATTTGTTGTAATAGTTTGTGCTTTCCGAGAGGTGTTTAATAATCATTTTCGTCCCCATATCCACTTTTACAGTTTACCTAACGTTCGGCAGCATATTTTTTTACAAATCCCTGTTTATTATTTCTAATTTGTTGCTTTGAATGTTTAACTATTCTAGTAATATACTCTAACATATTCCTTTTATGTTTATTCTATTTCTTACTTTATATTCTCACTCTTAATCACTATGGAATAATCTTTCACAATTTCCAAAAGGCCATACAGATTGCTACTAAAATCACACAAATATATTGCTAATTACAACCCAACAACAAACAGCTAGGAAGGGCATCTACTATATTATGTATAGTCTATTTTAATCTATTTAACAATACCTCTGATCAGGTACTGTTTCCCTGCTGGAACAATCTTCAGGACAGCGGGAAAACAATCCAACCGCACGCTATGAGGCTTTGCTGAAAATATGTTTACATCTTTGTTTGGCATATCAAAAGGGAGCAAAAAATGTGTTCAGCTTGTTGCTTCCTCGGGTTCTATTTAACCCATTTCAGTGGCACACTCTTTCTCAAAGGCTTTAAGAATACAAGCCTTCATATTGTGTCCATATGGGCATATGCATGATTTTATATCGAGCCACAAACATGGGTAAAACTAGGCTTTCAAGCTTCCAAGTTGTCTGGAATGGGTTTGGTGTTTGAGAACGCCTGCATATTTCAAGAAGGACTGCGTACGTGGCAGCTTGCATATGCATATAGGGCTATTGAAACATGTGTTATAAATATGTGTTATCTGTGCGCGCTACTACTCTTCAAGTATAAAGCAAGCTTAAGGAAGTGATAATGTGTCTTCGTTCCAGTAATCAAAGCTCCAGTACTGGGTTCTTCAGCAGGGTGGGTGTTTACCAACATGGAGGCTTGGACCTGAGTCCTCTGATGACGGACTTTCAACTCAAAAGACCACACCCTCTGCATGCAAAATCCTGATGCCAAGCATAGTTTCTCAGTTTCAGTGTTTGCTTACTTGTCTGCGCTATAATTTGACAGCTACCATTAGCTTCTATGACATTAAATTAAATCTGTGCATCTGAATACGGCTTTCTAGAGCAAAAGATGGCAAAACGGTTGTGACTGAAAACTCAAAAGCCTTATCTGAACCCCGACTGTCACGAGTCAAAAACAATCACAGAACATGTACTTCACCGAGAGCTCAGAGGCAAAGAGGACAATCTGCATGTTGATTTATTCACTCTCTTATTCACTCATGCATGCCCACAAGGTCTGCGATCTCCCAGCCAATTTATGAACATGCTCAGCAATGACAAGTATAGCAGCAACCGCCTGTAACTGTCATCTAACCAGGCCTAAATGAACCAGCAGTGACAGCCGTTGACAGGTGGACAAAAACATGCCTTCAAACCCCGACTACCTCTGTCATTATTCACATCATGTGTACACGAGCGAGGGAAGGAGAAATAAGAATTGAGAGGACATGGCAATAGTTAGGCACGGTCTTTTCTTAACAGTCGTGTTTATAGTAGTATGAGCACATAGCACATTAGGCAATGAAAACAAAAACATCCATAACAAAAAAAAAAAAAACAAAAAAAACACTGAAGTGGTTAAAACTGACACAAGTCCAAGCCAGGACACAGACTAAGCTAGAAACAAGTCTGAGACTGTTTATATTAAAAACCACAAAAAGCTGGACTCAAAGACTGGTTTTCAAATTGAGGTTTGACTTGAATAAGAAACTTTGATTTGGATAAGAAAAATAATTACAAACATACTAGTGCTGGATATATAAACTACTCATATTTTATTGTATTTTTTTTTTTTTTTAACAAGATCTTTATAATACACAAGTGTTTTAACTACAAATTATCTACAGGGGCAAAATTCTCCTTGGCAACACCTGAGTGATGGATTTGCTTGAGTACAGTAGAAATAATATACATTTATAAATGTCGCGCATTAGGGCCAAGCAAGAATCAGCTGTTTGTTTTGAGTCAGAAAATGCAAATACTTCCTTTGTTCCGGCTCATGTTGCTTTGACACCTTGCTATATTCTACTGGCATGTTTCCTTGGTTTAGACTCTGATGGGACTTGGTTGTTTTCCTCTGAAACACTTTTCTGTTTAACCTTCTCCCTGAGGCTGATGTGAGCCGAAAGCAGAGCATGCGGATGCTGGTGGTGTTCGTGAGCGGGGGCATGGACACCATTCCCCAGGATAACTACTGGCACGAAGCCAGACATGACAGAACTGGGTTACAGGGATTCCTGGCATAGGAAAGAGCAGAGTTTTCTGCTTTTCCAGCAGGTTGACTCTGCCGTGACATCTCCCGCTGCCAATCAATGCGGGAACATGCTATGGCCGCTTCATCAAGGCAGACTGAGGATCCATTAGTCTATGAGTCCGATCCTGATAAAGGCTCCCTACAACGGCTACTGCTGGCAGTGAGCCCTGATCTCTTCCTTTTCCCCTGATGCGGCAGAATTGCCCAGGGTTTTATCAGGCAAGTCCATCAGACAGATCAGAATGTAAACATAGTGCTGTGGCACAGGGGGCCTCTGTCTGAGCTCTGCACGATCTGCCTGCTACCATCCCTGCAGGAAACATGCTGGTTCAAAGACTAAAACAAGGAGGACAGGTGTCAGATTCCAGCTGTTAAATTATGACTCCAACAGTTTCGTTTATACTACTTTACTGTATAATTGTTTTGAGCAATTACTGTGAAAAAAATATTATTTTGGTTTGTGTTATACATTTATGTGTACGTTATGTTTTTTTTTGTTTTTTTTTAAGTTTGAGTTATTACTACTGCTTTTGACATCAAATAATCATCCATAGTCAATGGATATCTATGACTCATGGTGCAAATTCACTGGTGTATCCTTTGACATGGCGATGTTTTTAGTACTCCTCAAGGAGAAGGCAACTTTAATGATTACTTTTACACCCCATTACTTATGAGCTCATTTTTTTCACACCTCACAACCACTTAAATTAAGATCAACAAGCAAAGCACTTGTCAATAAATCACGGAGAAACTCTGCTAAGGATCTCTGATGGGAATGGAGACGTGTGCATATTAAATCTAAAGTAAGACAGAGTGGGGGTTATATTCAAAAGGTAAGCCTTTGCATGTAATTTCATACATGCTAGTCACATGTGTAAAATTGTAATGCTTTAAAAAAAAAATCTTAGTATGCATGTATAGTAATTACCATTAAAACTCAACTAAACTCAAGTAGACATTCTGTCTTCATCCAGTCCAGTAGGTTACTCTTGAACCACATCCACTGATTCAAAATTGGATGTGATTGAGGATTTATATGCAGGCATTTCACTGTAATACTCTGACTGTGCAGGTGTTTAGCATTCTTGTTTGATCATGTTGTCATTTTTAGTGATGTATAAGTCCACAGTTTCGCTTGGTTGGATCATGTTGTGCACATTAATCGAATGAATGAATGAATGAGTTTATTTCGGTACATTTCAAAGTATTTAAGTGGATTGAGAGTGGGTGAAACTATGTGACTTTAAAATCCTGTCAACACTACAATGCTGTAGTAGTGATGCTGTAACAACAAGAACCACTGAACAAATATTTAATTCATACATGGGCTTAAACCTACAATATCTGTTTATTTATTTATTTTTTTTGTTTTGTTTTGTTTTTGTTTTGTTTTGTTTTGTTTTGTGTGTGTGTGTGTGCGTGTGTGTGTGTGCGTGTGTGCGTGTGTGTTTGTGTATGGAGATAGAAGAACCATAACCATTTCTTCTATGACACAACAAATTCCTATATATTTAAACTGAAAGACATATCTTCTATTGAGTCTGGGTTGCAAGGCTCTGGATTTGCTACCCAGGATACAATCACTACATAGTTCTGCAGAGGGAGAACGAAAATGATTGATCGCAGTTGCATAGAGTTTAAGACACCTTCAACATTACTTTGTATACGACAAGACACTGGCAGTTACTCGTGTTTTCTTTAATGGCCACAATATCTGGTTGGCAGGACTTTATTTTTACCTTGGCATGGACTATGACAGGCAATTTCCAATCTCCTCTCCATAATTTGAGATTTGAAATGGCTTGTTGGCACTCAGAGGCGGAAGCACGGGTGCGGAGAAGCTCGCTTATGACCATATGGTCTTCATTAGGGAAATCTATGAACCAAAGGACAAAGAAATGAACTTGGCATATCTCGAGGGTGTGATGACAGTAATCAGTAGCAGGATAGAAATCTACATTTGCAGCACTTCTCTGGAAAAGTAAATTTTAACAAGCATCACAGAAATTCTCACATCACTAAACTTAAGGAAGAGCAAAATGAGTGTTTTGTGGGGAGAAATAAAATAAGTAGCATTGCTGGGAGCCAAACTTTAACTGCAACTGAGCCATGAGGCAAGCAAAAAGTTTTGAGGCCACACAGGCAAGCGCTGAGCAAAACTTTGCTTTAATGTAAGCTCTGATTCTGTAAGGGAGAAGCTGAGTTGGATTCAACTGGATTGAATGCCAAGTGAAAAAAAAAATATTCCCAGTACTGAAAGTGGTAACTGTTGGGCTATCAGCAAAAAAAAAAAAGTGTTTGCTCTCACATGAGCAGTCAGTGAAAATTTTAAATATGTTTGGATAGGACTGTGATGACAAGAAAAATGAAAGGTAATGAAGACAAACACGGGGGGGAAATGTCTCTAGAAATTGCTCGGCATATGGTTAAGACAGGAGTAAAGTTTGGACAGTTTGACGTGCAAGAAGTGCTCCACATCCCATCTGGAAAAAATCCCCTGAAATGTACCACAGATAGTCCAGGATATTAAAAAAACAGGTAATCAATGAAGTAACGCAGACTACTGTAAACTATAGCAGAACGTAAAAAAAATGCCTCATTTGTCAGCTCCCTTTCATTCACAATGTAAACACTGCTTTCCAGCTTGTCTCCTGGGTACTAATTCACTGCACTGTTTGAAGTATATGTAGCAAACACAGGGGACAACATCCAACGCTTAAATGATTTAAAAGTTTGGGAATCCAGGCAATCAACCCGTCCCATCAATAAAACTGTATTTGTGACAGGCAGAAGAGAAATGTGGTAGCTGCTCCTTGAGGATGGCACACAGTGAAGCACAGGCCTCAACATGCACTTTAAATGAGATTCCGGCGAGTGCATTCTCAGCTGAGGAAATGAACAAATGTAGTTGTCCAGATGCTAAAACATGAGTTTTTTAATCACTCAGGTCTGCAGCAACAGTGTAAGACTTTGGTTTGAGCTTGAAACAGAATTCAATGCATGATGTGCCAATCTGTGTCACACACATAAGGTGACATTGGACAGGACAAGACAGGACTGGCTGCACTGATATGAACACACTGCAATCAACGGCGGCATTTCCGAAGCCCTTCAATGGGGCTACAAATGACCCAGCTTCCAACAACAGTTCAGCTGATGCACAGCTGAAATTGTATTTACGAAGCACATTTCCCACATTAAAATGCAGTGCAATGCGCTTTGTCCAAGATGTACAGCCAGCCCTCCAGAAAGTTGCAAGCAATCCATTTCCAAACTGGGAAAATGATGGAACTACTACTGCCAGTCCAGAGCCAAGGGCCCTGAACACAGAAATCAGGGAATATTTGTCCATTTGTCACATGTCAAAAACGCACAGTGTATTGATGTGGCTGAGCACTCACAGATTTCATTTTCCTGAGCTGAGAAATTTGGCATGACACATCCTTTCCATTACTACCTTCAGTGCACTCTGGAGAAATGTACCATGCTAAGACCATCTATGAGTGTCATTCTATTTAAACTTATTTCAACTTAAGAAGAAAATTTAATGGGGTGGCAAGCAAACCTGTGGGTCTGGACGGGAAAAACACTCAAAAGGACTAGGAGTGGATGGGCACATGATGAATAAATAAGTCACCTTTATCTAAAAATTATACCATAAAAAAATTTTATAACATAAAAATCAATGTGCAAGAAAACAAGTTAGTTAGTTGTCAATAATTGTGTATGACAATACTGGCTGCATGACCATATTTTAGAAATTACAATTCATTCAAGAGTAAACACCAGCAATGCTTAATTTTTCACAAATGCCATGCTACAATTACAAAATGCAAAGCAGTGAGTGACAAATATATTCCACTCCAGCAGTGTAATAGGTTTCTGTCAAGAGAAAAGATTAATAAAAGAATGTAAGTTGATTAAAAATGCACTGAAAATAAACATGGTTTGCAAATGTGTTTAAATAAACCCACTCCACATCTAAATCACCGGATTTCATTGGAATATGATGTCATACACTATACTAGTGCCCAGTCCACAGCCTTACAAGGCACTAAACAAAGCAAGAGGTACAATACTGAAAAACACAGAGTGCTTATTGTCAGTGCATGTAAAATTCACCTTCACAATGCATTTCATTATCATAATATCTAAAATGATAAAAAGTGCACCATGGTCTAATTAATGTTAAAATGGTGTCTGTGCTCTTTTATTCTCACTGGAATTAATTACAAATGACTGTGGATATTACTACCCTGAACCTGTACTCTACCAAATCTCACCATTTTATGTGGGAATACCGGAGTGATTGGACAAAATCTCAAGATCCTGCAAATTTTAGGGATTGGTTAAATATCTTAAGTATTGCAAAGCTGCAACCTCCTGGAGGGACTGACAGCTTTACCTTCTTTTAGATTGTAACATATCATTCAGGTAAAACAGGCCACTTAATGAGAGTGTATGTCCTCACTTAAGGCTTTGTCTGATATCCTTATATTTTCTTTCTTTCTTAATATTTTGTTGGACTCCATGGTTAATGGTTTCTGAAAGTATCACTAGGAGCAGCCTCTGCAAAAAATGACTAGCTTTTTTTCTCTCAAGGGAAATTGTAAAAGACATCCCAATTAAATATTTTCTTTGTAAGTCTCTCTGCAGACATAAGCACCAAACAACTGCAACATGTTTCCCTTATGCCTTACTCTACATAGCTTCCAGCCCATAATCACCATTAATGGCTAGAGCTGGGCTGAGCCTGTGTGTACTCAGTAAACTACAAATGGCTCTAATCTGAATGGCATTACATTGGGTATGATCCCTACATCCCCAAATGCCACAAGCCTAAAGGACAAGCACGTGCTTCATGTAGTTTGGTTTGAGATATTTAAGATCTTTGCACGACTTCATCCTCTCCGCAGCTCAACCCAAAGCCCTGTCTCATACTTTAATGAGATTCAACACCCGCCTCATGACTCAAATATTCATCTAAAGTAAACTACAGATATATCTTCTACAATGATAACTGATAACCTCCAAAGCAAAATTTAAAGGAGGTTCTCTCATTTTTCTCTCGTTTTTTCATCAGGCTCTAACCCTTTGAACCATGTCTTTGTATTAGCCAACATACTTTGAAGATTATATCCTGTTTCAGCTTTGCGGATTACATCATTAGTGTACATAAGTTTCCCCAGTATCAGATTTTCCACTCTAATCCCCAACTTTATATTCTTCATTTCAATGGCTAGGTTGTTCATATAGCTTGCATTATGAGTAGGTGACAAAATATACCCTGTTAAACTTTAAAAGGCCTAGAAAAAACAGGTTGTTCTGAAGCCGCTATTATGCACACATGGTATTGGGTCAAAGGAGATAAATCTTCTAGTGTGACTGAAATCTCCCATTAATGCCAAACTTCATCTGTTTCCCTGAGAGAGGACCCCTATTCAGCCTTCTTCTGGTTTTCTGGAAGTCAATAAAACTGGTTTACCCTCCAAACTTCCTGCATTCCTGCATGCAACCTATGTGTAACAACCAATAAGATGAATGAAAACAATACAAGATGTTCATTAGCTTACTCTCCCCGATTTTAAGATTAAATCAAATTTCTAATCATATACAGTAGGCCTTATGGCTGAAAATGAAGTGGATTAAATTTACCAAACGCACTATGTAAGAGGAAAGTGTTGTGAGCACTACTTGAGACTGGCCGGCAGCTCTTTTCATTCCCTATTTCAGGGGTTAGACCCAGCAAGAGTAATGACATATTGATTAAAATGTGAACTGCACAGAGTTTATCATAAAGTGAAACAAGGGAATATATCAGATAGATGCAATGTGATTTTTTTTCCAATGATCGGAGGTGAAAAGTGCTGAGGGAGGCTCTGTGTGTAACTGGCTAGGAAGTTAACAAAAAGGCAAGTTATGATGCCAGTATTTCCCATGTCAGTATAAAGGACCATTTCCTAAATACATGAAATTAAGTAACCTTCAAAATATTCAGAAACAGATTATCGAAGTCTGTCCGTCTGTCTGTTCTGCAAAAAGTTAACAGTTTCAACTTCATGCAACTAAGTGTGACACAACTTTTCAGTTCAATGCAAGGGGTAACATGCAGTGCAACTTTGACTAAACTAAGCTGAGGGAAAAAAGTTTCAAACTGCGACATCAGCCTAACTCCTAAACATTCCTGAACAATTCTGCTTATTTGTGCCTGCATTAACCAAGGAAATATATCAGCTGCAAATCCCCCAATCATTCCAACAATAACTACTTTGTTTCTGTTGAATATCCACTTTTCCCTTTCATCGTCTGCTCTCAGTACATCTCTGCCGGAGCTGTCAAAGTCACTGAATAAGTGGCAAAACGCTGGCATCTTTGTAGGGACCGTCTCAACGTCTTTGGCCAGCCACCTTTGCAAAAACTTTGAGCCAGTAGGGGTTTTAGCCCTGGCCTTGCTGTGCTAACTGGAGGATAAGTAAAGACTGGCTGGGCTCCAGCCAGCTGCTGTCTCTGCTCCTCCTGGTTCTCTTACAGAAAAGCTTATGGTTGGGTTGCTGAAGCCAGGGCCCCTCTGTTCAGAGAGATAAAGGGATTCTCGTGCAACTCTGTGGTCATTAAGCTAAGATATATTGCCACTAGGAGAAGAAGAGGCCCAGGGTCTGGAAGGAAATTTTGTGGAAAAGAAAAACTCTTTCATCTGGACAGATTCCAGATCATTAGCCCTTTAGCGTTATCTGCAATACACATTTTTATGTTAGTGATGGGAACGCTCCACTTTGTCTGAATATTGATCGATTCCCTTATTATATTTGCAAATGTTTTGAGCAATGAGCAGATACGTTTATCTGGGGAACGAGGACAAGAATCAAGAGACTGCGGATGGGCCACAAGCGCTACATGTGCCCTTTGGGTAATTAGAGCAGAATTAGATGAATCATTTTTCTCTCACTGTGCCACCTGCAGTTATCATTACTCTAATTCTTGTACAGCTTCCAAAAGATCTGCCAACTTTTCTTTACTTCCAAATCTCAGAAATTATAAAACAAAATATTTACATGGTTCTCATGTGAAACAAAAGGACAGATACAGGGGTTACTGGCATGGATGTGCTCCAGTAAACCTAGCAGAATAAGTAATTTTCTTGAATTGAAGTGCCAAAAACCTACAGCTTTATATCTCTTTAGAGACTATCATAATGTCAGAAAGTGAAAAAGTGAAGCTGTGAAAGCCCTCTCAGCTTTTCTGTCTTCTATTTTGCGAAATGTTTTAGTCTCCACACAGACACATCACACACACCTACACAAACACACACAATAAGTGTGTTAACACTGATTTTTACATTCATGAACATGAGTCTAAAAAGAGAAGCTCAAACTCCTGCAACAAAAAGCTTCAGTACTCAATAGACTGAGGAATATACAGATACGTACATATGCCTGTATAAGTTTTTTTTTTTTTTTTTTTTTAATACATATTATATGGGGTATCCACCACAATAACAGGAAATCTTACAGAACACATAAATAGAATTATCCTCAACAAATAAAATCACCAATCATCTCATCATATATTACATTGTTCACTGTATGTGGATCGCATGTTTTTCTGTGATAGTAGTGACGAAAAGGTAAAAAGGTGATGCACGAAGTTGTAGGATTGAGAACTGCAACATACTTTCACTTTGCCAGTAGTGAGTAAAAATATGCTTTATACGGCAGAAAATATAAGTGACAGCTAACACAACAATGCGTGCAGCCTGAAGTTGGGAAGAGTTGTGAAAAAGTTAAGATGGTTAAAAAAAAAAAAAAAGAATGAGAGAGAATGTGATGTATGTGCATCTGCCTGAGTGCCAGGCAAGCAAGCAGTGAGCCAAGGAGAAAGTAGAAAAGAAAGAAAGAAAGAAAGAAAGAAGGAGGAAAGAAAGAGCACACACATCCAACAGACTCTTCTTTACTCAAGTGTGTGTTAAAGCATCCAGTTAACCACAATGACAATACTCTGCCTACATGAATTATGTGAAACACCGCGGCACAAATTGTGCAACTGAAAATGACAGATGTTTCAGGTACCTTTTCCTGAGCAGAGCATGTTTCTGCTTCAAATCACTAAGCTGCTAATTTGGATTACTGGGTTGGTTCAAAACCTCTATGAAACATCTTATTCATCAAATCGGCAGGTAGTTTCCAAACATCAGAACTGGTGTAAAAATTATGAGAATGATGCAGAGCGACGCGAGGGTGTCTGAAACTAAGACAATATATCCTACATTACTACTTTTCTTATGCTTTCTATCAAGCATGAAACACCAATGGTAACAAGTGCAAACAAGCTTCATGCTATAGTTTCACGCCTGTCAGCTGTGAGCATCTTGGTGGGTAATATAATAGCTGTTTCTATGACTACTGAAACTATTCCACTGTTTGGCTATTATGGCACACTAGGGCTGTCATGATTGTCGTGTCCCAAAGAATTCACAATAACAGTATTATTAAAATGTCTATGGAAAATTTGAAAATAAATAAATAAGTAAATAAATATCACGGTTATCTTCAATGTGGTATATCTCGAAACCCCTAACGGACACATGTAATGTCTCTAAACTTTTAGAAACATGTCATTTACTTGCTGTTAAATAAGAGACAATACCAATCTATTGAAGAAAGAGAAAACAGACAGGCTGAGAGTGCATGCAGCAAATATACAAAATCCATGACATAATTATAGTATCTCTCTCTTTTTTAATCATGCACATAAAATAAAAAATAAAAGCCAACTGGTATTATCATAGGAAAATGTACAATCAGTTGTTAATAGCCATACATCACCACCCAAACACACCATGACAGTGTCTCTTTTATACAAAGAGAGGCACGTAAAGCTGATCACAGCATTATGTGGTTCACGTCAACATTTTTTATTTTTTTTATTTTTTATTACTATTATTATTTTTTTTTTTTTAGGTTCAAGCCTGTGGCCGTGAAAGTAATCAACAGGGCCATCAGCTGCCCCCTAAACCTCCGTCAGTCGGTGTCAGAGAGTTTGTCTGCACTTCAGCCATGACTTATAAAAATCCTCCAGCCACTTACCCAGTTTCACTGGATACGGCTGCTTGCCAGCATTGCTGCCAAGCAATAGCAAGAAAAAGAGGGCAAGAAAGCAAACATTTTAACCAGACAGTGGATTAATAAGTAAGGCTCCGGTGGATTTTCTGAAGAAAAAGAAGACACAAATTCACAGAACAGAGTCAGAAATCCTTAAGCTGACACCGGGTCTCTTTCTGAACCAAAGTCAATATGCCATGTAACCTGCAGGCAAACTACAAGCATAGGTGCTTTTGGACTGTTTACTGATATAACCTGATGAAAGCCCCAACAAAAAGTTCTTTCATTCATATCACACTTCAAATGTCATCTCTAGAGTCCAAATATACAAGATTTCCAGGCACTTAGGCAAAGTGACTTAAACTGCATTCAAGAAGGAAACGGAGCTTGGGGATAAAAGATTTGGTTTTACATTCTGCTCATGGCTGAAAACGCTAATCAGTAATTAATTATGAGTCTAGTGAAATGGCATAAGAAACACTGTGTAATCCAAAACCCACTGAAAGCTGGCTGAGCTTCAGGCAAGTTTTCTCCCCCCTCCATACCAGCGTTGCAATGCCTCACCAGCGATTACTGAGCAAAACAAAACTAGGGAGACTAATGAATATTCATGATATGACATTTGCGAGAATCTCATCATGGAGGCAGCCAATGGCTCTGCATTTAAATGGGAATAACTCAAACATCACCACAAATAGTGAAACTCTGTGGTACCCCTCCAGGGAGTCTAGATGTGTTTGAACTTGAATAGTGGAAATAAAGTGCCAATTACCCTTCTAATTGGGAGTAACAAAGCTGGGCGCCTGTTGTGCTTGCTCCCATGTTTACTGTGTATCTTTAAATCTCCAATTTAAAGGCTCTAATGAGTTCAATTAATTGAATGAGGGGAGTGATTTGGGAATCAGCCCCTTCTGTGTGGTGCTGTAAGCCCAAGGGAAAGAAGTGTTAACCAAATGCCACAACAGACTGCAAACAGAAAATCACACTAACACCCAATAACAGCATTCTTAAATCATGCCTAGATGCATCTCCATAAACACAGGGTATGCTCTCCAAAAGACATCCTGAACCCTCGTCTCTGAACTGGGCAGCTGACTTTTGAATAAATAGGCACTGACAGAAATTAAATACATAAGTAAAGCTCCATGAATGAATAATTTAACAAAGGTGAATGGCTCCTCTGCTGAGCGCACCATCCACCTCAGAGTCGGCTACTTGCTGCACATGTAATGCCACCAGTGTAGGTGGTTCACCTGATTTTAATGCACACGATCAGATCCGACCACCTGATCGAACAGAGATGCATCGCACTACTGTGTGAGGGCAAAATCCAGATCTGCCTCATTGGCAGAGGTCTGTGCTCAGCTTCTAGTTATCTCTGCCAGGTGGCAGCCTGGAGGGATCATGCATTTAGTTGTGTGTGTCTGTCCACAACTAATCCCACATACTACTGGGCCTTTCAGTCTAACATTTTTTGTGCACAGGTATGACTGTGTGATCAAGGATCTCTCATGGTTGTGGTGATTCAAAATGTTTGAAAAATCTGTTTTATACCACAGCTGAGTGCTAACGCCCTCATGTCTTTCCTCTAGGGACAACCAATCATGTCTTGTTGCCACAGCTTCAAACACAGTTACAATTGTGTCTTCTTGCCAGAGATTTAAAAGTTAACCTACATGCCAGAGCATGCTGGCAGATTAATCTGTTGGTATTTTCACCTTGAAATCAACATTTTACATTGCTGGTCTTTTGGGATTATTCCTGTCCAGATTTGCATGACAAGGTAAGACAATTGTGGCTTATTAAATTACAAACAACCATTACAGTATTGTGCTCATTTGAAAAAATTCAATAATGTCAATCAGCAGCTGAAATGTCTTTGTCGGTTAACTTATCAGTTATGGTGGTGATACACTACAACACAAATTGAATGATGTGAGGGAGAAGCACAAACTGCTTGCTGTAGCGGGACAGTATGTAGCGCAGCTCCATGCTGCCTTCACAGGAATGGGACATCAGAATATCATCTATAAAGTGTGATGTGTAAGCTCAGGAAAAACAGACGCTCTTTTCCTTAGTGTTTCCCGTGGAGGAAATGAAAAGTTCCTTCATCTTGAAGGTGTTAATTTCTCCCGAGGTTACACCATAAACACTGTGTTATCGCTGTTGTTACAAATTTACATGAAGGCTGTTCTGCTGTCGGACTTCTCATGAAAGCAGCTTAGTTGTCTGTTGGGTTGTTTGTCTTGTTGGTGAAAGGCGGGCAAATTTATGCTTAGTTGTGCCTGTTTATTAGTCCACGTCTGACATTTTTGTGTTGTTATTTTTCGATGGGGGTAAATTTTTACAAAAAATGTATCATCTATTTTTCGGCATCTATTTTTCAGCACTTGTAACATGTTTGTGCAAAAAAGGGGTTATTGCATTTTGTTCAATGAACATGGCCCTGCAGCCTCATGCCCTTTTATGGGGATTGGCACGGCACATGCTTTCAATTAGCGAGGACAATGGGATTCATCATTATAAAAACACAGGTGCCAACAATTCAGTGGTCTAACAACATGTCATGAATCTGATGTAGACTCTTCTTAGAACCTTGCTCAAGAACAAAGTTAAGAAAAAGCATATAAAGATATTGGTGAATGAAGTCCAATACGCAGACCATCAACATTGTACATTAACGCATGAAGCCCTTGGTCAATAAACAATTAGCTTCCGTATGACTAGTATGTTTCATTTGCTGTGCTGCATTTACAACCTGCTACTCTGTCGACCCTCACAGATCTAAGCCAGTACAATGCAATTACTTATCACAGTGAGGACCAGCATAACAAATTAATATTTTGTTAGAAAATAATACTACTGATTACTGCTGCAAAATAATCAGTGACTTCTGTTGAAAGGCCTAGATATCAAAATGAATGGTCCAAAAACTGGCTCAGTTTGCCAACTAATCACTGATATGTTTGTAAAAACCTTTTTATTCTTCCAGAGGTGAAGGCGAAGGTGCTGTGAGCATTGGGATTTGTCTGGCATTTTGTGCAGGCTGTTTTGGCTTAAGCCTTTGAAAACACTAATGTCAATTTATCTATCTGACAAAGAGGCAAGGCTATGGTATTTGGCCTTTTTTGAAAGGGCAAACGATAAGAGAGCACAATATTAGATGAATTCAGTAGTTTCAGTAGTTCAGTGCAATGCAATGTCTTGTAATAAACAAATAAGAGCTTCAGTTTCTTACAAAAAACAAAGTGAAGACCGGCTCTGTTTTTTTTTTCTTTTATTTTGTCTAACATCTCTGAGCTACACAAAACTATTGTATTCCTGTCATACACCATATGCACACACATATGCGTGTGTGTGCATGTATAGATAGACAGATTAAATACACAGATTGCTAGATTCACATACTGTAGCATACCACTAACTTGCATAACGTTTGTATGACCACTATCCATTGTATTACTATATTATATTTATATTAGTATACTGCAATGGCATACTATAACTTAGTGGTATAGTCCAAGTATAGTTTGCAGAGATTTTTTTTTTTTTTTTAATTATTTAAACCATACATGATGCATTGCACTCATATCATCACTGCATAAACTACATATAGATAGACTGTAGAGGATAGGTTTAAACAAACAAACAAACAAACAAACAAATATACTCACTCACTGTATTACAACAATGTAATTTTCCCTAACAGGAACAAATGACAATGTTTATTTTTTAAGTCACAAATGCAATATTAGTCAATTAAAACTTCAGAATGTGACAAAAGTGTATGATATGTAAATGTCATTCAGTTTTCTAACACAGACAAACTGAACAAGTCATATTGTTTTCCGGATAAAGAACTTCAGTCAGCTGGTTTGGTCCTTACATTACACTTTTAAAAGGTTGGCTATAAAGTGGTGCCTGCGTGTATGTGTGTGAAGGAAAAGACAGCAAGCCCATCCAGGGTCCTGAGCCTCACCCTCCACCTGATCACCTTTGGCATCTGTCTGACAGGAGTCAAATGAGGGCAGGCACATTTTGACAGGTATCTGCCAGGTAGAAGGACCAATTCTCCTCCTCCTTCACTATCTCTTCCCTTCCTTTCCTCTCATCTTGTGCCCTGACTTTGACCTCTTCCCTTGTCGCGTTCAAGACCTCCCACCAAACCAACAGACAAACTGACAGGTGTGCAAAACCCAAAGAGAGAGAGAGAGAGAGAGAGAGAGAGAGAGAGAGAGAGAGAGAGAGAGAGAGAGAGAGAGAGAGAGAGAGAGAGAGAGAGAGAGAAATAACAATTTTCTCCAGACTAACATGTTCCAGTGATACACAGGCCAACAGCTAAAGAGATCTTTCCCCTGCAGTTGCCCACTGTGCATCTCACAGCAGAGCTTAGCTGTTTAAATTTATACCCACCTGACCACTGGACAAGAAAAGAAGCAATCCACATCAAATCTAACTCTGCTGGCTGACTTAAAGGACCGATGCCAGCCTTTTTTATGTTTCTGGTAACTGAGGAGGTTCCTCATGTTAGTCAAGTCTTAGGGGTGCCCACATTTACTTTTGTGAGAATAGGGATATCAATAAGGATTGCTGTGGTCACACCTGTGGTCATGGTGTGGCCTATCATGCGTCAAATTCAAATAGATAAATACTACGCATATACAGTAGTGTTCAAATAAATTATTTGTCAAATAAGCTTTTTTTATATAATATAAAAGGTAAACCATTTATAGTTAGATTTGCATGGTTTGTAGTGTGAATAAGAGAATACATATATTTTATGGCTGCTGTATTTTGTCTTGAAAAAGGCTTAACATGGTCAGAAATCAGGTTAGATGTGCATTACCGCAAGCCAGTGAGGAGAAATTCAGCATCAAAATCTCAGCTCAAGCAGTTTTCAATAAATGGCTTAGGTTTGTCTTTTGTTTTAGCTAATGTCATCTGTTTTTTTTTTTTCCTTTGTGATGGACAAGGTCAGTGTTAGTCAGTTTATGAACCACAAGAACCACAAGACATCTCATGGCTTATTTTTATATGAAGAACAATGATGACACTTAGGCTAATACAAATGCAATGCAGATATGCAGACTAAAATGTACTTCTTCCTCTTCTCACACAGTCAACTATCTTCAGCTCTGCTCCAACCTCTTGATGGAATACACTTGGGTTTAATTAAGATTGGATTAAGCTTCAGCGAACATAATTAACAATGATAATTGTTTCTACAAATAGGCATCTTACATAAGCAGATCTAATACAAGGTGAATTGCAATGTCTGTGTTGAAGTATGGACCGACTGTTTAAGAAACACATTTTAATAAGAGGGTGATCAACCTATTTAGTAATCAAGTGCAATCTCCTTTGTTTACTGCACCGACAGGATTCAGCACTGAGAAGTCTGCATGCAGTGGTTCTCTCTAAACACCAGTCACCAAGCCTTTGCCATGTAATTTTAATTCAAATCTAGTAAAGATTAATGCACCAGAGCAAACAATATATGTCGAAAAAGATACTGAAAGTACTTTACTGAGCTAGAGTACAGCACAGCCAAGAGAACATGGACCGTGGCCAGACAGCATCCAGTCAATATCCAGCCTAAATTATGACGATTTACGTGAAATTCGTAAATCTGGACTAGTATCAAAGGCAGCTAATTATTTTCTGCCAAGCTCAACAGAGGGGAGACAACATGCCTGAGGGGAATTCCCACACATAACCACAGACAGCCAAACTAATTTAACTAACTTATTTAATGCTGGGTGAAGTACAAACAACAACACTCTATGCATGGGCCTCACAACTATTTAGATATTAATGGGACAGATTTCTTGTTTTTGTTTAATTCACAATCAATTTCTTGCCATTTTAGACCATCTCCTTCAACTTAATCTACACAAAGAGTTTTAATTAATCCTACAACCAGGGCTTCAGTCAGAAAATTACACTTTACTTACATTTTCCAGATGCCCCACAATGGATCAATCTCTGACTCAGCATCTTGTGCTCTTTTCAACCTCAGGCTTCTTTTAATCAAAGTAAACAAACTTGGCTGAATGTGAAATGCTTAAGAAACCATCAAAGTGAACATTAATCAATTGTGCGGTTGTCTTTTTTTTTTTTTTTTTTACCTCTACGAGTTACTTAATAATTATGCCAAGCATTTTGCAAACTTTTCTATGGATATGCACACACTTCCTCCTGACAGATGTGAAGCTAAAATGCTTTGCAAAAGGAAGACTAGATGGATGCCATGGATTAACTACAACAAGAGCAGTGTGTCAAGAGGGATTCAATGGTAAACAGAGACAAGATGCAACTCACGCTACACTGCACTCGTGTTAATCACATCACATGACGACTGATATAATGGTTGTGCTCCGACGGCTGAGACATGAGCCGCCACAGAATGTGTCTGTGAACGTGATAACTCTGATACTGTTCATTCAAATAACTTCAAATTTGCTGTGCACAGTCATGACTCCTAGAGCGAGGACTGTAGTGATTTTGGTGACCCCATGACCTTTCCCCTGGCACCACTGCCAAAGCAAACACAAGTTATTTAAGGCAAAGGAAGCATTAGGGGATACAGCAAACAGCACATGCCTATTTATATGTGAGTGTCGAATAGTTGTACACATCTCCAATTATCACAAACGCTGTTGTAAATACTTGAGAATTTAGAGAAAACCATTATATTCTAAGTTTCAGATTGGGTGCAATGAACCTGTCTGGTCTGCTGGCCTTTGCATCTTGCAACAGCTATCTCTGTAAATGTGATGTGAATTTGACAAATTTGGGGGAAAAAAATACATTTACAAAAATCTTCCTGGGTGGGAACAAACCCTCTTGTGAAGACCACCCAGGTAAAACCTATGAATGGGAAACACTGGGATCTACTGTGTGTCACTGTACTCCAAGCAGCTTTCATAAAATGCAGTCCCTGCACATAAAAAGCCGACTGACAAGAGTCTGCTCTTGAAAACCAGTTTCAGGGGCATCTTTCCTCATCACTAATGTAATGATTGTTTTGAACATTGAAATTACAGGATGCAGACAAAAAGGACTGTTTTAAAATTTGGACCGCTGTCTCCCTTATTTGTGAGGCCTGTGCTGTATCAGTACACCTTTATAGAAAACACAGTAAAGCAGAACTGCATAAATCACACTATGAGACAGGAGGAAACTTTTTTTAAAGAGAGAAACAGCAAACATCTACCTCCTCAGTGATCCATTTGGAAGTTGTTAATGGACTGATATTCTAGCTTTGATGCATTTTACAGAGAGGACTCACCATTTCCAGACTGCATGACAGGCAAGGATCACAAAGCTATCTGGTACACTAAACATGACAGATGTTTAACTACTCATTAGACCAGTGTGCAGAAGAGAGAGCAAGCAGAGAGTTGCAAAGTGTGGGCTAAGACTACCGGTGTGGATAAACTTTATATTGGCATTAGCAACTTGAGAAAGAGGATGTTTTTCTTATGTGGGAGTGGAAGGTTTCAGCTGAGCTGCGGCAACATGACTTCAAAAACATGTTCTGATGCTGCCTCACCTTAGCTACAACTTGGCAGAGGCTGTAAATCCACTGAACTCTGCATGGCTGAGCCTGTGCATATATTTTACATTAGTGAACTGGTTACAAAACGTATGATCCCTCCCAGGTTGTGCCTGTGTGCATTTGGATTCATGTTGTGCTTGTAAAGTGACGATGGATAGCATCAACTGTGGTAGCAAAGTAGTAACTATTTGATGATTAATAATGACCATAAGGCTCATTGTTCAGCCCCTCCGCCCTGGCCCCTCACACATCCGCCAAATACACAAAAAAATATTTCACACCAGTCAAAGGGGGATTTTGTGAAATCTCAATCTCATCTGTGCTGTAGCCGAGGCGCAGAGACGGAGACAAATAGAGCTGGGTTTCAATCCAGCGTTTCAACTTCTGTCATACTCTGGTAACCTTAGACAAAGACATGGAAGCTCATCTCATCTCCTTGTACCAAAACAAGCCCACAGAATCTAATGGCAGCATGTCTCAAGCATGACAAGTATGCAATTCCCTCAGGCCCCCTGCCCCCTTTTTTCTTACACTCCATTGTTTCTCAGCCATTTTCCCTTCCCTTGTTTTCTCCTGATAACCCTTGTCTTTCCTCGTGCTGTCTCATCCTTATCTCAATCTCTCATTGTCATACACTCCATCATTCTGCCACTCCCTCGATCCTTCATCCCGTACCTCCCCTCTCTTTATTAAGTGAAGCGCCAGAGACATGAAGCCAGATGTGTTATACAATGCTGTTCACATTGCCAGTTACCTGTCTGCAGACAGCCCCCATCACAATTAGCAAAACAGCCCTATTCACACATAGGACAAAAACAACAGTGTGCACAGAGGTCCCTTTGTTTCTTCCACTGTATGCACTGTGCACTGAGCCCCTGTGTGTAGGATTCATTATCACATAATGCAAATAAGTGGAGAAGGTACTTGAAGGTGAACTTGAAGCCATGTATGAAATAACATACAGCTTTTATAGGGGAGCATGTCTGTATATGGTTTACCCCTGTGTTTTGTGGGTGTGAAAACATATGTGAGAGATAAAGTTCAGCTTTTATTTGCAAGTGTTGGCGGGTGTGTTTGCACACATAAATAAGACATAGGCTAAAGCTTTCAGAGGTGTGTGTTGTTATATCTGTTTTGTAAGTGCAGAAACGGTATGTGAGGGGATAAGTGCTACTATTTTGTGTATGCGTAGGTGTGTGTCTAGGCGTTTATTCAGACAGATGGGAGAGCCCACACGCTGGGGTTCAGGAGACAAATTGGCTGTGCCTTGTCTCTACTCTCTAATTACTGTGGTGCCACAACACAAGGGCTACCTACCCACCAGCCTAATATTGCAAAAGGAGTTATCAACAGTGCCTTTTATCATACTAGGAGTCAACAAAAGTGGGACAACTAAAAAGTGCTCTCTCACTCCATGATTCTCACAATGAAAACAGGCACACTGCCCACATTATCAAGAGCACTTGTGTTCAGGTGTTAGGCGGGAGTTTGGGACAGAAATAGACGCTGAACTCTGACTATATGGAAATTATTCACAATGGCCTGCAAATGATTGTAGAAGTAGAATTACTGTATGCTCTTTGGTGAGTGGATGCCTTCTAGGGATTAACTTTTGCTACTCACAACTTTCCACATTAGTTAAAACTAAGGAAAGAAAGAAAGTGATGAAGAGCAAGAACTATAAGAGCTCTTAAGATATCCAGTGTAAGATCATGTAATTGTCTGTTATCAGATACCTCAATCTCAACTGTTCTCATGCATGCTTGCACATGCTTTAGAACAGAACAGAATAGAATAGGATAGAATAGAATAGAATAGAATAGAATAGAATAGGATAGATTAGAATAGAATAGAATAGAACAGAATGGGATTCTGTGGTCCACTAGGGTGCAAGATTTTCTTTGGTAGTCCGGCAGTTCATTAACACATATAATCAATAATTCATAAGCACCAAAACACACAGCATCAAGCCAATCACAACAAGGACTACTCTAGATAGTAAAATATAATACACAAGCTATTCAAGTTAAAGTGTCTGGTGATCTAAGCTAGCTGGATTCATGTTTGCAATTTTTTTTTTTTTTTTACCCGATATTTATCCGGGGTAGATTTGCTGCGCACATGTGCTTTCTTCCAGCAAAGCCCTGCTGCACATTCACACATTTACATTCCACACATCGACACCTGGGAGCTGCCCAGTGCAACCACAGAGAGGGAGAGGAGAGCTCTGCTCATCCACTCCCCCAATCCATATTTTTCCTGCAGGTCCAGGGCTCAAACTGATGACCTTCTGGTCACGAGCCCATTTCTCCAACCCTTAGTCCACAGCTTCCCAAGAATTACTCAAGACTTCATTATGACATTTGACAGCACAAATAGCATTGCAAGATAAAGTTGAAAATTAAATATCTAAGTGCTGAGCAGGCTAACTACAGTTGGGATCTTTAACATATGTTATCATTGCCAGAGCTATCATGTAACATCTGCCAACAATTTGCATCACAAACTGAGAGAACAGAGGATGTGAAGATCCTCTGTGATACAGAGCCGCAACACTGCACTACAGCAGTGACACTCGCATCACAGACATGTAACGTCTCACTAATAAGAAGGGGAAAAGTAGAGGGCAAGAGAAAGGGAGAGAGAAAAACACTGAGATTTCATTTCTCCGCTTCAACAGTGGCACCTGGGGCGGCAATCAACAGATACTGTTCTCACTGCAACCAGTATCTCCTAAGGCACATACACCAGTCTGACATTTCAGAAAAGACGTTTGGGTGCTTTGTGTGTATGTGTTTGAGTGTGTGTGTGTACGTGTTATTTCTGTTGCTGAGGCATCTGCTTCTGTGACAGACCTGCTTCACACCTAACCGCAGCACGAGCAGGATAACACATCAATGCAAGCCTTAAAAGTCATTATGGGCACTAATAGGAAAATGCATCACAGAATAGTGAGGCTGAATTAAAAGATTCACTATGTAGGGCTGGGCAATATATCAATATCTTGTTGATATCGTGATATGGAACTCGATCATGTCTGGGATTTCAGATGTTGCAATATTGTGATATTGTATGAGTGATGTCATTCTTCTGCATTACAGTAAAGAAATGCAATTCTCTGAACTTATTAGACTGTTCTAGCTGTCTCTTGGTCATCATATCCTCATATATCAATCTCGTGTGTAAATATCTTACAGACATTCCTGCAATATTGTAATAATATCAATATTTAGGTCCGCGGTTCTCAAATGATAGTACACATACCCCTAGGGGTACACTGGGGTATTGCAGGAGGTATGTGAGATTTTTTTTTTAATTGTTAATTTTAAAAAATAGCAGTCATGCATAATTCCTAAAATAATTAGCCTACACTATAATAAGTTCAATAAAAATGTAAATATAAGTTTGATAAACCATATTTTATTTTATACTCAGTATTCCCTTCGGGTTTACCAAAGGTGTCAAATGTGTGTTTCTTTTTTTCAGTCTGCTGCCGTTGTTGTCGAGTGAGGACGTTTGTTCACTAAGACGAGGAAGCCAGACAAAAAAAGTGGATGCGGGGTTAAATGTAGTGATGATACAGCTGAAAGCAAGGAGAAAGAAGTGGAAAAGATACAAAAACAGTCAATAAAAATCATCAGTATCAGGTTGTTGACTCAGTCACAGATGGTGCTGTATTAGATCTGTTTATATAGGCTTACTTTCCACAATTGCTTTCTTTCAATGGTCAGGGGGTACTTGGCTGAAAAAATATTTCAAAGGGGTTAAATTAATGAAAAAAAGATTGAGAGACACTGATTTAGGCATTTGGTCAAAGATATCATGCTACTGTTATGTGTTAGAGACTAATATTTTTCTTTTGGTGTGGCAAGTTGCCACTGGAACTCACTGAGCCACAGCAGCAGAAGGTTTAATGCAAATATTTATGCATGTGTCGTGCTCCTCCTCCATATATCAATGGTATTTGTTTTGACTTTGGCCCAGTAATGGGGACGAGGAGGGAGGTAAGGGAAGATGAAGAGGCACACATATGGAGCAACAGAGGGAGGTAAAGAGGATGAAAGGAGGACAGGGTAATGCCAATAGAATGAAAAGGGGATACATGGAGGAAAGGATATAAGAGGGAAAAGTGAGGGAGCAAAACGGAGCAAAAGAAAGTTCAACAGTATGGGAAAGGGTGCAGAAGCAAAACAGGAAAAGGAAAATGGAGGAAGCAAAGAAGAAACACGAAAGGGAGAGGTCTGACTGTACCTTCAATGGGGTTGATAGCTGCTGGTAAGTTGTCCCATGGGAGGGTCCAGGCCGGGCGAGGATGGGGGGAGAAGACTGCCTTGATGCCATTCTCCTAGGGGAGCACACGCATACACGCACATACAGTTACCATAGAAACTCATCTACAGCCTTGAGCTTCAGTGGTCCAAATGGTTGTAATGAAGTGGCTTACAGAGAACTGCTCTTGAGCAAACCCTTTTGTTACCTTGTTCAGTCTGATCTGAAACTACACCCGAGGACAAACCACTTCTGCTGCACCTCTTATTACTGTTTCTCTTGAGAAAAGAAATTGTTAACCAATACAGAACATGCTCCAGCACATCCTGTGCACTTTGGAGAACTACTGGAGAAATGTACAAATTGAGGCAGAAAGGCTAAAGCTTGCCATTTATTGTATATGTGAATAAGGCTTCATAGAAAATGCACTTGACTGAGGAATCTATTCACTGGGACACAAATATCTTGTATCAGAACTGCTTGCCTTCACATACAGTTGGAAACTTCACAGCATCATCTTCTTGTTACAAAGTAAGGTTACTATCTAAAGTTAGGTTACTAGGTAACCTTACTTTGTGATTTATTTACTGTGGGTAAAACAAAAAGAGAGGGAAGACTCTACTCTTTTTATTTAAAGCTTTTTGCACAGGCATTTTGTCCGGCATGCAGCAGTGTGTGTTAACTGGAATGAATTAGCAGAGTTTACAAGCCATTTCCACTAAGCTACTCTGGATGGTGTGGAGAGATGAGATCGGTGCCTCTGGTTAGCAGGAGTGAAGGATAGCGTGTCACAATGTTGGACACCAGACCTCTCTGTCTCTTAGCCCCCTGCTTTGGGACACACACAAACACACGAGGACGCACAGCCACACACACATACACACTGGCCAAGCCAATACAACAGCTGCACTGCAGACATGATGTTGGCGACACTCAGCCAGCCTTGTAATCCCTCTGGGCAGATAAAGAATGGTGGTCATTGTGGATATATATGTGTGTATGTGTGTGTATGCACATTCCTGTTAGTGTTAATGTCTGAATCCAACCTGGCATGAACACTTTCATTTATGCACATCTGTGCCTAACAAAATCTCACCCAAAATTGTGATGTATTTATGACCCAAGCCACCATCCACCCACCCGGTCGTCCTCATTCTCACTCAGCCTCTCTCTTTCTGTCCTCTGTCACTTTCCTTTTCTCTCGTTACTGGATATCATATTGTTGTAGACTGCTGGCCAGCAGGAAATCACAGATTTATCCTTGCTGAGAGTGTGGAGCCAACAGGCCAAGAGAACAGTAGGAAGGTTCGGTAGTGGGAGGTTAGTCTGGGTCTGAACAGCTGGGCCGACTTATCTCCTGCTGGAAAGGCTCGTCCAAAACAGTGTTGCAGGGGTGACATTTGGTGTGCTGTAGAGCTAAGACAGCTACCAAATGTGTCTGCCAACGCTAGACCAATGCTTCCTAGGGGAGCTGTTTATTAAAAGTGTAAAGTGTAAAGTTATTACGCTGTTTCCAAACTTCACACCAAGAATTTCAACGACTATGAGCTACTTAGGTTGGCTGTAAAAAGTTATTTTGTTTTGGAATGGATTCACTGTTTTATTGCACCTGGGATGAGAATAAGCTGAAAGTGCACTGTCTGCACTAATGCATTAAGTGGCAACAGGGGAGTCCACCAAACTGAGAATACCAAATTGTGCCACTCTGTAATGCATTGAGGGGAGTGAAACAGTACTGCATATTTTTTAAATAAAGAAAATACACATTTGTTGTTGACAGAGAAATATACTGCACTGTCAAACTATCATCCCTCTATATGGAGAATGCACTGCATACAGGCTAAGCCATTCTGAAACCTTTGAAGAGACTGAAAGCACTTAAAAATTTTTAACCACTTAAAAAAAGGCAGATAAAGAATTCTAGAGTTAACAAAGTCTGCTGTAAGCTTACGCATTAACACTCAGCAGAGAATAGAAGCGTTAAATTACAGGGATAATGGTTAACAACCAGTTGGGAGGCCCCAAACGCTCTATCAGAGCTGTGAAAGGACACTGGGAAAGAGCTTGTGTGTGTTAAAGCAAACACCTTCAGAAAGCACAGAATGAACACAGAAAGAGACAGCACAATGAGAGAAAAAAAAAACAAAGAAAAGTACTGATTTACTTTAAGTTTAGTCATTGTGGGCCTGGGGCCGCCAACAAAGGGGGCTTGCGTGGTCGTCTCTAGGCATTCCTGCTTCGCTTGGCTGGTTGGGGCGGCCTCTAGGTCTGTGCCTGGGGGGCAAGATATGGGGGTTTGCGGGCTGAAGAGAGCCATCCCGCAGGCCTTGGCTGCTCTGAGAACCCCTGGTACCTCCTGGACACGGCTGTACCAGCGCAGCAGGAGGGGGAGCTGAGTAAGAGCACCAGCAGCATGGGTCTGGAGGGAGCGCTGTGAAAGAGAACAGAGGAACGAAAGAGGGGTGAAGGTTAAAAAACAAAAAAATAAAAAAAGGAGATATGGTTAAGTGACTCATCAGACACGTCCTCTCTAGTGAGGCAAGATGTCAGCTTCCACCAGAATGACCATCTCTCATCACTGTGTTGGACAGACACATACAGGGGGGATGGGGATGGAGATGGTGGAATATCAAATATGTGTGTGGAGGGGAAAGACACAAACAGAGACGTCATCAGACAGTTTGTTTCACTGTATGTGTGTGTTTGAGAGAGAGACCGTGAGCAACAGCGAACAGTCTGTAGTATGACAACTGGGCAGAGTGGGAAGATCTGTCTTTGGCTGCGTGCATCCGTGGACAGTGATGGCCGTTAAGAGGAGACACGCTAGGCTGAGTGTGAAACTGGAAACCACTGGAGCACAGCTGACTACTAAAAGCCTCATTGTGAGAAATTCGGTTCATTCCCACAGTCAAAGGATAGTTGGCGCTGGCTGAGGGGTGAAAGGGAGGTTGAGAGCCACTCCACGGCGTGACTGTGAAGTATTGCTGATCAATAACACATGTCTTCTCCAACCAACATTAAATCAGAATATGCCATTAAACGGAACAGCCACAGCACACTTATTGCAATTCTTCTCATGGCTGCTGCTGCGAACTTAAAATATACCAAAACTGTGTGTAATGTATATTCAGATAATGCTCATAAACAGCCTCCACAAAGTTTTTGAAGGTGAGAGTCTAAAAGTCAACATGCCAAGCCATTCATTTTTAATCTGTTAAAAACAGAAATTTGTTTCCAAAGTAGTCGTCCAAATACATTTAAGCCTGCCGCATTTGAATAGAAAACCTCCCATACACTGTTATCACCCTTTGCCAGGTGGCTCTAGACCACCTTTGAGAGCAGCAACTTTTGCCAAGTCTGATGCAGCAAGTCTTCTTGACTCACGTTTCTGCCTGAGCAGATCTGAAAAGAGCTGGATGTTCTACTTGCTCACCCTGACCAGGATGTCAAAACCATAAGTCACGCATAATTTGATCTGTCATCATAACAAGACTGGCCACCGGGGAAAAGCAAGTAAATATATAGGTGCACTATTCATGGCGTAAGGGACATCAGATTAAAGTCATGCATGCTACAGTTTGTTATAAAACAAAGACATGGTTAGACACACCCCATTTGTTACGGTGCAAATAATGAGTATGCTTACAGTAAATTTTGGAACGTATGCAGTGCGTGGTGCGGTATATTGCACTGAGAATATGGGGCTTATGAAGAAGGTGTATGTATTGACTCATGAGATTCTGAGGAAGGGCTGCTTGACTGAAACATCAATAAGTAAGTGTCTTGAAATGATACTGTGGAGATGAATTATCTCTGCTTAAATACTAGCTCGAGCACTTTCTTCACCTACAGCTGCAGTCTACCAATGTACACATGCTCCCGTTGTTCACATGTACTGACTCGCAAACTGGATTAATAAATCCAAATTAGGCAAAGCACCAAGGCACCGTTAGAGGAGAGGTCTTAAACCACACGGGTCTCACAAATCCAAAATAATGAATTACTGATCTCAAAGCATTTACCAGGTATTGGTGGATGCATGGCAGCAGGACCACATCAGTCAGGGTGAAGTACAGTCCTTCGGCGAACACATGCTCCAGCGGGGGCAGATCTGTGGTCTTCACTTTCCTGATCTCAGAGTTCTCCCTGGTGGCCGGCGGTGGAGCTGCATCCACAGACAGCTTCTCCAGAGCTGCCCTGAGCTCGAGTCCACCACCAGCCCGAGGCGCCTGAGCCGGCTGGGACTCGGAGTCTGAGCTCCCTGGGGCTTTGGGTGATTCGCCATTTTTTGCTTGTCCCTGTTGCCTGAGTTTCTGTCTTCGTATTTTGTCGTCGTTGTGGACTTTAACAGGCTCCCCAAGCTTTTTCTCTAAGTGAAGGATGTAGGGAGGCAGCTGCAGATGTTGATTAGTGGGATATCGGAGGTGTTCTTCAACAGCAGAGGGGATGCCAATTTCACACAGTCTGGTCCATTGGCTCACCTAATAGTGAGTAAACAGGATGAAAAAGTTAGTCTGAAAAAGTTTATTTATTTATTTTTAAATCAACCTCAGTTTAATGATACTGGTAAAAGAATGACTGATATTTTGCTCCAACACCTTTTAGAAAAAAACTATACCTTTTGAAGTAAACAGCACAGAATGGCACTGCTGAACAGTTTAACCAACAACGATTTGAAGAGCAATTGAAAAAATGGCCTTGCCACTACCGACACTACAACACTGAATACCTGGCCGGCGGGTTGGATGATACAGATTAAATCAAACATCACAACCTCTTTGACGATACCTCTATGCTGATTGTGTGACAATATTGTAAGGACGACTATTACTGCTTTTCTAAGATATTTCCACATAAGAGCTTTTTGATGAACATTCATTGGTAATGTTCTCGATGATGACCAAGCAGGTTGAGGCAAATACCAGTACAGCTAGAGAAGTCTAGTATACAGCATTCAGAAAACTGCATCGCTTTATTGTAATGCAGCCTTTAAAACAAGTAAAAGACAACACTAATATCCCACACCCAAGGCAATATGCAGTCTCATATCACAGTGTAGATATAACAACTTTATATTCAGGAGCCCTATGCCTGTTGCACATAAAGCTCCACACATCTAAAGAATAAAAGTACACCTGGACACTTGAAAATGTGATCGATGCTGGAGGCTGCTGAGTGATTCAGGTGCAAGCAAGACAGCAGTTCTCAAGTGACAAGCGACTGACCTCAGCGCAGGCCTTGAGGCAGGTCTTCTTGAAGCCCAGCAGGGCCAGCACATCCCTCCTGCCGGGGTCAGCCTCAGTGGTTCTGGTGATGATGTGACGCAGCACCACGGCCAGCCCAGCCCTGCAGTACCTCCCTGTCTCATCCACAGCAGCAGGGAGACGGCAGCCTCTCACCAACAGGGGCAGGTCATCCCAATCAATATCCGAGACATCCAGAGACTCTGGAAGGTGACTTCTCAGAGACTGGGAGGTGCCACGCTTGGTAGTGGCCAGAAAAACTTTGAATGACTTGCAGTCGCAGTAGGCAAGGAGAAACAAGGCGATGGCAGTGTGCAGAGGAAGAGATGGCTCCTCATTTTGGTGACAAACTTCTAGGTAGAGTGAGTGTTGCTGCTGCTTCTTTGGATCTGTGTGCTTCATGGTAAACACTGCTGCAGACGAGGGCAAACAAAGTGGTGAGACCAGAGATGTATTCAGAAAGTGTGATGAATAATAACCAGTAGTTTTGCTGTGTATGCAAGCAAATACATCCTGAAATTATACGAGCTTTTCTGTTTTTTTAAACCGACAATAGAAGATACTTACGTTAGCTTCTGTGAGACGCGGTATGTTACGCACAGGACACTGAATTACAACAAAACCACGTTGTTTTGGTCCACGCTTCCTGGAGTTTCTTCTTCTTCCCTTTCGGTGAAGCTTGGATCGCTCCGCAGTGCCATCAGTTGTTCAGTGCCAACTCATGAAAATGAAAGTGAAAACATATTAATAAACAAGAAAACCGAACACTAATGACATGTATAAAAACAACAAAAGTATATATTTAAGTGAATATTTTAGCTGAGGAGTAAATCCACACGATTACGTTTTGGCGTATTTTCAAACGAAATTTTTGCCCACACGGAGTTCCGCGGTTTGCAGTTTCCGCGGACGTATTTAACGGTTGCGCCGGTTGACAGAAGGGAGAAGCGGTCCGTCCTGAGTGAGCTCTGCCCTCACTGTGGAAAAACTGTAGATTAACCGGTTATTTTTCTGGTCGTCAAAGCCACTTCACTTGCCCGAGGAGTACACATTTACCAAGGGAAGAGTGTAAGTTAATGTATTAAGTCGTAAACTAATGAAAACGACGACTTTTATCCGGGTTTATAAGTGATAGCTGAGAGGGAAGTTAGCCGCTCTGGAGCTACCACAGATCCGGACTCTGTGATCCGGACAAACTAACCCTTTACTTAGCAACGAACTAACGTTAGGCTGTCTTTATTCTTTTTTACACTGAATTAAGGCTGCTGTTAAGGTGTTATGATGCTGATTAAGTTACAGAGTCTGGCTGCATCTCCTTTAGGAAGACTTTTTTTTTTTAAATTCTCAGCGGTAAAATGAGTGAGTCTGGTGCACTTTGTTGTGATCGACATAGGTTTGAATAAAAAAAAAAAAAAAAAAAAAAAACGCCATAGAGCTTAACACGACAGTCTATACATGCCTATTGTTGATACATTGTACTGGAGGTGTCTTGTCTTATCTGTCCTCTCTCCTCTCTTTCTGACTTCTTCTATCGCTTCCTCTTTCCTCTCCTCTTTGCCTCTGTCCTCCTCTCCCTCATCTTCCTCAGTTCAGTCTGGAGCAAAGGCAAAACAGCGAGACAGCTATTGGGAAATGTAAATCTGCATGTCTGTGTTATGTAGAGCAGGCACTCATCACTCCTCGTCGGTCTGTTTCGCTGTTAAACAAAACCGATCCATGTCTGATCCAATAACTTATGATTTGCAGTTAATCAGGATTGTACCTTTAAATAGACCGCATAATGTTATTACGGCTTTCTACTAAGCTACATTGTTTGCTATTGCGTGTAACGTGAGCATAGAAGATAAAATATATATGTAGTTGTTGTTTACTGAAACAAATCCGACTGAGCATCCGGAGCTGGAAAAAGAAATTACACACTTTGTTACATTTTGTTCTGCTGTAGTTATCACAAAGGAAATGGCCTGCTCCACACACACACTCCATCTAAATTTGCTCTTTGCAATGTCAATATTTTTATAGCCAGCTAGTGCCATTGCTTGAAAATACTCAGAAATCAAATGTATCGCTCTGTTTCCATTGAACTTTTATTCAGTACATGTGATTATATGAAATCATGAACCCCATATTGCATACTGAATTATACTACTGTATGACAACTAACTTTAAGCATACCTTATTTTAATAAAGAAATGATTTTCCACTCATTTATAGTTTACTAAATATTTAGAGCTACATAACATTTAAATTTTCATGTTGAAATAGTAAGCAGTACATCTCAAAGGGAGGAGATGTCAAGCCTTTCAAAATCCTTTTTTTTTTTTTTTTTTTTTTTTTTGCATTTTACAAATAATGAAAAAATGCCTGCAGATTATAGGCATCTAACCATGAAGCTAAAAAAAAAAAAAAAAAAAGGTCAAGTGCTAGTCAAAGCTAGCAGTCCAGTGTCCAACTGATGACTGGTGGAAGTCCGTCTCCAGTCCACTCCAGGATGAGCTATACTGTGTTACAATATTTGGATAATTGATCACTTATTTAACCAAACCGAGCACATACCCTACCTTTTTTCTACTTCTGAATAAGTGAAGATGATACATCTATTCTTCCTTATCTTTTCCCAACATTGTGTTTGCCGGATCTGCCTTGCCTCCTCTGAACTTGACCCAGTAGTGACTGATTAAAATCATGCACAAATTAATTCTTTAGTTCCCAAGGTTACCTGACAGTGTGCTTGACCTCCCTACCAAATACACACACAGACAAGCGCAAAAGGGCAAGCTCATTTTGTGCCCTGATGCAATCCTCAACACACCCAAAGCCAAATTTTGAAAGTGACACACTTGCAATAACCAGCTCGCCCTGGTCACTAAATCAAACATCCTTCTCACACCTGTACTGTGCAAATCTCCGGAGACATTATTCAGAATGGAGAATGGATGGTTAGAGGTGATAGAGTTTTTGATCTACATAAATTTGAATATATATCCTGATCAAAGAATATCTCAGAACCCTGAAAGAAAGAACTACGCACCACCACTGAATAAAATAAGTGGAAACTGGAGCCTGATTAAACTAACATTATTCATGACCACTTCTAGTTTAAGCTATGGCTGCAACTGTCAGTCTGGAGTTGGATCCTATCTTCCTGAAGGGACTGAGTTATCTGCACTCCAAGAGCAAAGACTCGGCTGAGAAACTCAAAGCTCTGCTCGATGAGTCCCTAGCCAGAGGAAGTGATTCATCTTATCGCTCGTCACAAAAAGTAAGGACATGTTGATGCTAATATATGTGAGGATTCTTATTCTGACCACTTCTTTTATTGACAATGATGTGTTTGTTCACTCGCCACTTTGTCATATTATAATTTATAAGTGCAACTGTGTTTTTCCAGGATATTGAGGTGTCCAAGGGGTCTGTGTCAAAGCTGAGCCTAAGTAAGCAGGACTCCAAGTCCTCGTCAAGTTCCTCATCATCAAGCAGCAGCAGTGGCAGTAGTAAGTCCAGCAGCTCAGAGAAGAGCAAGAAAGAGGGAGAGAAGAGACCATCCGAGAAGGTACTGAATACAGTTTGTCCCTTGTTCCTTTTTCATCAAACCAGTCCGATTTGACCACAGTTGGACTTTTTTTTTGTCAGAATTGATGGGAAAATGGGTGCAGATAAATAATGACTGGAGTTATGCTTGTAAGGGCAAGAACACAAAATGACACATGTACACCATCATACAGGATAGTATAGTAATGAATAAGATGACTAAAATTTGGTATGCTGTTGATTAGCTGTCGTCATGCATGATGTAACCTTTCCTCATTCTTTGTCACTGGTGAATACAGGTCAGGGTTGATTTGGGTGAAGTAGACCCTCCAAAAAAGCCTCGGCTGGAGAAACAGGAGAATCGTTCCTCTCCAATTACCGTTCAGACCAGCAAAGACCTCATCCTGCCCAACATACATGACTATGACGAGACCAATGCTGATGACTTTGCCATGGAAATGGGCCTGGCTTGTGTGGTTTGCAGGTACGTCAAACTTACCGGCAGATAATTGGAAGAATGCGGTTGATCTGCAACGCATGGGCTTGTGGACATGAGTATATTTTTCTCAAGTCTTATAGCAAAGTATGTGGAATAAAATAAACTTGGATGCTACCCAGATGTGCATCCTTCTCATGTCTTAACCTTTCTGTTCCATTTTTCTTACCTCAGACAAATGACAGTGACCATGGGAAACCAGTTGGTGGAGTGTCAGGAGTGCCATAACCTGTATCACCAGGACTGTCACAAACCCCAGGTGACAGATAAGGAAGTCAATGACCCTCGGCTTGTGTGGTACTGTGCCCGCTGCACCAGGCAAATGAAACGTATGGTAAGGAAATAGAAAGTTATGTTCAGATGTCCACTTTGCACCTGTAACATACATATATACATACTTACATGATATTTATTAATGTTAGTAAGGTAATAAGAATAGAAGCAGATGTTTATTGCCTATTTTCAATTGATTTTTTGTTGTGCACTAGGCCCAGAAAGCCCAGAAACCTCCACAGAAGCCAGCCCCTGCAGCTATATCAGCAGCTCCTGTTGTAAAAGACACACTGGTGAAAAAGACAGAGCTTAAAGCCAAACCTGACACTGCCAGCACCTTCCAAGCCTTCAAAAGAACAGAAGTCAAGGTATGCATTAATTTGTCTTGGTTTACAGTACATTCGACTGTAACAGCATTAAAGACAGTTTGCAAGCCACTCAGCAGGTCAGACTACAGTTGGAGGGATTTGATCTTCCAAGTGTGTGGTAAACAAGCATTTTTGACTATAAAGTGACAAAATAAAATTATGAGTCCAACTTTTCACAATTACTAGAATAGCAAAAGCTTGCTTTGTTTCCCCACCATTTGTCTTTCACTAGCCGTATCACAGATAACGTCCACAGTGATTGGTGAAATCCTTCTGTGCCACCTTTGCTCTTATGTCACCTCTTGTATCAAGAACAAACTGGGATTCTACATCTTTTGGTGGTTACCATTACTGAATGATAGAACAATAGTTGCCACATGCGCTAAAGTAGCATACTGCTCAAAAATCAGTCTGCATAAAATCCCTGCAGAGGAACATATGCAGGAAGCATGTTTTTGTTTTCAGTATGGGATTACTCGGTTCCACCCAAATACAGCATTACTATGCAGTGCACTTCTTCAAAGGGACTGCATTTTAAACTTTGCACAGTAGTGGTACTCAGTGGAATTTGCCTTAAAGTTATTTTGACAGCAAACGCTAGACCTTGTTGTCATTTTTATCAAATGTCAGGGGGGAAGGGCTTTTGTTTGTTTTTAGTCCAAAACTTGCATAGCAAGGAAGGTCATTATACTGTCCAGCTTGAAGGTAAGTGTCCCTAACTGGCACAACTCGTTAATGTTGTTGGTCAATTGTACAGGAGCTTGAAAACATGCATTACATTTTCCAAGCCAATGAATTCTGTTCACTTCATTCAGTATTCTAGGATAGTTTGTGGCATACAAGAAAACACGGCTACCATTCAGAGCGTGTGTTCTCCACTGGGATGGGAGACTGAAATATTTGAACACTTTCAAGGAATAGCTAATCATGATACACTTTGCATTCCTTTTCTATTTTATTGTTTGGTCATGTTTTTTAATTCCCAACTAATAAGTGGCCAAATGTAGATGACATGGCATCACACCACGATACTTTTGAAGCAGTTATGGACTTCGATTGTAAGGTTTTCAGCTATCTAAAATATCAGTGACATACATTAGGTTTTGGTATCAACAAAGAGCTAGGGCATCTTTTAAGAACCACCACTTTGCATGGCAGCAGTCAGCAAACATACAGGGGGAAACCATTATACACAAATTATTCACATCTGCAAGAGTTTGAGTAAGAGACACAGATGTGATCATACACAATGTTCAGAAACTTGGTGGTTAGCTAATGCTATTTATATGCCTGTACACCACGGAAATCACAGAAATCAAAATCAACAGGGTTTGGGGGGTTGTAGAAAGGCATTCTGGGAATAGTTGGAATCCTTAACTGAAGTAGAGGAGGTAGAAGGCAGGTTGAGGGGCAAAGTGAAGGCTACAAAAAGTAAATCAAAACACTTCACCGCAAAGTAACTTCACTGAGCATGAAAACTCTTTTTCATAAAATAACTATACTGTCCAACACTCAAAAAATAACTATTGAACATGAAAACACTCACAAAAACTCAATCACAGTTTGACATGTTGGACTGTGGATTCCTGGTAGCTTTAGCTAAATAAACTGTTTGTTTTGTAGAACATTAGGCTGTATTTTGGGGATTTAATTAACTCTTAAGGCCTAAAAGAGACACCGTAGGCACTGAAACATAGATGCATGTTGCACTGACAATGAAGTATTGTAGTATTTGGGCTTTCTCAGCAAATTTGCTTTGACATGCACTGATCACTGATCTTAAATCCTGCTTAGATTGTCGGGTTCAAAATGCAAAAATAACATTCATGTGAACTAACAACAGAAACTTTGCATTGTGTTTTTGCCTGTGCTAACTGGTAACTATTTTTGCCTGTGCTAACTGGTAACTATTAATCATTTCATCCAGGCATCCACAACATCAGCCAATCCCTGCAGCAGTAGCTCATCATCCTCGGGCAGCGGCCTCACTGGCTGGGCTGCATTTGGGGCCAAGACAAGCCCTTCTGTTTCTTCAAGCTCAAAACTGGGTTCTTCAGGCCCTAGTGGGAGCAACAAGACCTCCACAGCTCCCTCTGGCCAGAAGCCTGTGGGGCTGTCTGGGCTGGCTGGGGCCAAATCAGGACTTGGGGGCACCAAGATACCCGGGGGTAGCAATGGTAATGGCTCTAGCCAGGCGCCCCTGAAACCCCCTCCTCCCCTGACACTGGGTAAACAGCCACTGAACCGCTCGTCTAGCGGGGACAGCCAAGGGAAAGTGTCTACGTCTGGTTCGTCAGGAGCCGGCTCTCCAAGCAGCTCCCAGCCGAGTGCAGGAGGCAACGGAGGGTCTGGCAGTAATGGAGGAGGTAATGGAAATAATGGCAATGGGTCAAAGGCTACAGCAGGGGACAAAGCGCCCACATCTCAAGAGTCCCAGCTCAACGCCATGAAACGTTTGCAACTGGTGAAAAAGAAAGCGGCACAGAAGAAACTGAAGAAATGAGTAGAGATTAAATGAAACCAAAAGTTTAACGAGGTGTAAGGGAGTAGAAGAGAAAGGCTAATTAAAGCAATGAGTAACTAGTGCCAGAGCATCATGTTTGTATTAAGAGAGCATCTGTACATGGAATAACACCATCCAGTCAAATACTTGAATCTTACTTTGTTAAAATGCTGCTGGACTCTGTGTGCCTCTGTCTGTCTTACAATAATCCAACCATTTACTAGGTAACTGTCACTTTTTATTGACAAACTTCATTAAATATCATCTTCTTATAAATTAGTAGTTACAACTGTTGTGACTTGGTGGCAAACTGTTGCTGTCCTTGTGAACATGAATCAGTACACAAGATAAGTGGAAAAAGCATCACAATAGTATCATAAATTTTTATTCATGCTAGAACTGACAAAATATACATAATGAAGGATTTGTTTAGATTTCTTAATTTCAAGCGTTCACATAAAATATTTTCTTCATGTATTAATCATTTCACATAAAACATTTACTTCATTAATAAATCATTTGATTAGGGCAGTACCCCTTTACAATTTAAAGTCAACACTGTATCGGACAATACAAAAAGTGCTCAGCACAGTGGCCTGCATTTATCTACCATGAAGTGTGCTTATCAGGAATCACTGACCACATCCCACTGACGGTGTGTCTTATGATCTTGGAGCAAAACAGATTTAAAAAAAACAGCGTTCCTGGGGGATTATTCCACAAAGCTGGATTAGAAAGCCAGATGACTGAAAAAGGTCATGATAGATCCTAGTTACAGTGATTTGAATTTGTAAAACAAAAGTTAAATGTTTAGGAATATGATTCAGTCATGCACGTTGATTGTTGCTAATAGTAAACAAAATTTCAGAACATATTTCATAAGAGTTTTTGAAGTTATCTGGCAAACTTGCTAATGCAGCTTTTTAACCCCCCAGCTTTTGATATAGCATTTGTCCATGTGTTTGATAATAAGGCCCAGGGTAAGATATCTAGTGCAGGATTTGGGTTTCACAGACCAAATATGCACCAATATCAGATCAGTCAAGATCTTCTGTTTTCAACAATTAAACTGACATGATGACACAGCTTGATCAAGTAAGCAGGACCTTTTTCGTAAATACCACAGATGTGGTCTTCTGGAGAGGGCTGTCCAGCCTCTGTTCATGCATAGGACATCCTGCCAAGGTAGTTGGCAGGGACGTAGCCCTTCTGTCCATTAGCCTCAGCTAACCACCAGTCCTTGTTGCCTCCCAGATCACTGAACTGGAGGATGCGTACATGCTGGTACTCTTGTAAGGTCAGCTCCTGCTCACAACGAGCTTGAAATGCATACACAGCGTAAAACTGTGGAAACAACAGACACAGATTAGATGTAAGGAGGTGGACAAAAATCTGCTTTTGAACGATTATTGTTCAAGGAACTTTATTGTCATGCCAGCTCACATTTACATGTTAGTGGTATGAAATTAGCATTGTCTAGGGTACCATAGGGTTAGGGTTAGAAAATTTCCAAAGGTTTGCTTGTTTATATTTAGAAGTATCTATGAGGTTTCTATCAATTCTATCAATCTGAAATGATGCATCTCCATTATTGTTACATAAAGCTGTTCGGTGGTAGAGATGTGTCTTCCTATATATCCACAAGGTGGCACTGTTCAATAGTTTTACACAGGAGCTGAATGCTAATATCAGCTCTAACTTTCATTGCTTACAGTTTGCTGACCCTCATCAACACTATCTATTTTCACACCAATGATTGTGTCATGATGTGATGAAGGTCAGGTCATAGCAAACAAAGACATAAGCACAAAGTGATGGGGCACTAAAAAGACCAGGCTGAGTGACAGTTTGGTCATCTCATAATGTTATTCACCCCATATAATTTCTGTGCAAGCTGGAGAGAGACACTATAAAACTATCAGGTGTGCTGCCAACAGTGCTACATTGCAGACCAGCAGAACTTGTACCGATCCACGCAATATACCAGCACACCTCTCTTTTTACTGCTCTGTAGTAACAACCCTCATATTTTATATCTGGACTGGCTTACTGCTATGGGGAGGCACTTACAAGCTCCTGACAATCCAGTTAAAGTTACAGGGCTTGCTTAGATTTATGTGGTGTGGCATTTACTATATTGTTTTCAGTTCTGTCCATTACATTAGGAAATTTTGATATCATCATGGTATTATTATGCTTGTGCTTTATTGCAAGTTGTTGCACAATGTGTGTATCACTGTGTGCCTGCATGCATGCAATTGTGTGTGGTGTACAGTTTTTCTGCACCTGCAGGGTTTGCTGAAATTGGAGACCTTGCTGAGCACATTGAACCTCTTCACTTATTTCAAGCTTGTAACCAATCTTGAGATATTTAGGCTGTTTGACTCTTTGCAGTATCTCTTTGTCAAGTCTGCCTCAGTTTGCTCAGAGATTTTTTTCCATCTCACTAACCGCTAATGAAATCAGTATGGTTCAAGGAAACAGGATATTTTTTTGGAGACATATCCACCATTTCCCACCATTTAAAAAACATATATAAGCCAATCCTCGCACCTGCTGAGCTTCTGTGTCCAGTGTGTCATCCATCTCCTGGGAGCTCTCTAGCTCCCCCTGTAGACCAGAGGGGGTTGAGGGGCTGTCAGTGGTGTTGAGGCTGAAGCTGCGCAGGCTGCTGCTGCCGCTGCCCGACACAAACAGGCTGAGGTTGTCGAAGTCCTCATCCACCATGACAGGCTGCTGCTGCTGCTGCTCAGCAGAGGCATGCCCTGCCAGGTGCAAGTCCCTCAGGGGGTTGTACTGCTTCAGGAATGTGGAGTAGACGTAGCCCTGGGTACCTGACAAGAAACACACCAGGGTTCCTGACTGTTTTGGGCAGTTCTAAATGTTAGTCACCTAGTAATACAAGAAATAGTGCAGTGGAAGGCATTTTGCTTGGCTATAAACAACTGGTTCAGATGAATAAATTGCCCTTATTTCTACAGGATAAAAGTGCATTAAGCATTTGGGGCTATATGTTTCACATTAAAATTGAAAGGGTTTTAAGTGCACCTGATTACATCTTCTGAAATCAAGTTAGAGTAAGAGTCCTAAAAAGTGTGTAAATATGTGAGACAACCATATTCATAGCGTTGATATCAACTGAGTGATAAACAACACCTTCTTGGGAATGCTTGTAATCCCAGTGGAAAAGACAAGTGTGTGAAGAATGTACTTCGTACCAAAAAACATACACACACTTCTTCTAGAGCTCCTCACACAAAAAAAACTTGTTATTGCAGAGTACAGAGAAGCACACATGCCGCATCTCCCTGTCCTTGTTTCTGAATACCCCGAGGGAGACGCTTTGTACTCTAAGTAACACTGCTTACAACGCGCAGCAGTTTGTTCCAAACAAGACGTCAGGATCTCAGGTGCCGCTGTGAGACACAGAGAGTAGATGGAGGCAAGCTATGGAGTCGGCCCGGTTGTGAGGCAACCATCTCTAGAGGCAGGCAAACAGGCATGTGCAACCATGACATCACAGGAGCCCCTGGGAATTTGTCTCATTGGCTGACTTGTCAGTGTCAGGAAGTAAAGTTTGGTGTCTACACAGCTTCTGTCATCAAATACGTGCAGGTCTATTCACATAGTAGCCTGAGAGGGGGAATGTTTGCTGAAAGTAACCTATACCTATTGTGCCTGCTCATCATCTAGTGTGATAACTTAATTCATATTGTATATTTTATTAACAATGTGCACCAAGAGCTAGCCGTGAAGGTCTTTGTCCATAGACACAAACACACACATCTGGGGAGGAAGTAACTAATTACATTTACCCATGTTATTCTATTCAAATAGCTTTTTGTGTGCTATTTTGAGTATTTTTAAAATGTGTATTTTTTCCTTACTTCTTTACTTTGGTTTACATACAGTGCATACTGTGCATTTTAAATCCCATCCATTTCAGCTTACATATTGTGTAGGCTCTGTATACACACCAGGAACTGGATCATCGTAAACTGACAATTGTGACACAGTGAACAGTCACTCAGCAGAGATCATATCAAAATTACATGATTACAAAATTACTTTATCACTAAAGTAACTACTTATGCACATGACCCTTGCATATGTACTGTGTGTATATAGTCTATGTATAGACTATATACACACAGACACTGCACATGTGTATAGATATGTTGTGTCCTATTCCAATTCCCATTTTATTTCTGCCTCTTTTTTTTATTGTATTTATAGCTTTGATGTTAACGTACTGCTATTGCTGCTGTGTCATTTTGATTTCCCCCTCTGGTTCCACTTTATTGATCCCCCTCAGGAGATCAATAAAGGTAAATCTAATCTAATCTGATCTAATTTACACTTGGGGTGCAATTTCTAGCTTTCCACCACTGACACACACACATACACACACACTGATATAAACATTCACACACTTGCCTCCAGTGTGGACCAGCCAGCGGCTGCTGCTGCCCAGCGGGTCGCTGTCCTCCAGCAGGGCCACCAGCTCTCCCTCCAGCAGGCTGAGGTCCTGCTCCTGGCAGCCATTACACTTCCTCTTCAGCAGGTACAGACGACTGGCCGGGTATTCTGCCAACAGCCAGGCTCGCTCCTCCTCAGTCTGATGCTGCACCTCTGGCACCTTGGAGATAGCACAGCACAAAGTGGCCACAATCACACTGGTGTAAGTGTTTAAAGTGGAATAGCCAGGCTAGTGTGTGGCCACATGTCTGCATGCGGTTGGTAGGTGTGAGAGAGCATGTGAATAGGGTGAAAGGTAACAAGCGCCTCTGGGTTTTGATTGGTGGGGCTTGAGATTCAAACAAATCTGCTCGCATCCATGTTCAAATGCAGGCACGCTCTAACATAGACGTGTGCACACAAACACATGTCTAGATAGACAAGTCTCAGGGGACTGATACCTGGTGGAGCTTTGAGCTGTCATGCGCCCACGGTAATCACAGCCCAGAGCTCTTCACAGTGTCTGCTTGAGATAACGCTTTTAACTGGTTATATATGGCTCAGAGTTGGTTCAAATGATTATGAAGGGCTCAGAAGACGACACTGTGATATGTTTTAACCTGAGGTCTCCAAGAATGACACAGATGATGCATATTTAAAGCAATTGACCTATATGCTTCCTCTTGGTTTAACCTCGGTACAATGCATAAATGCAACTACACAGCTCATAACGAAACCCTCAGACCCTGCATTTGAATTATCTACTCTGAATCATTCCTCTGCATCAGAGTTACCATCATTTTTTTGTCTCGTTGTCTCTCAAAGCTGACTTTGCGCTCCATTAGCTTCTGTGTGTTGTCTCTGACAAATGCCAGATTGTTCAGCTCATCCATGATGCTGTTCTGCACTTCATTGATGTTTGACAGTGGAGCCTGGACAAGGAAACATATCATACATTTTAGCTGCAATAGCCAATGTCTTCATAATATGGTGTCTATATAGCCTGATTTGAGCACATTGATTTGTTTTGGGCCTCACCGGTAGCTGCTGTATAGATGGAGCTCTATGTAGGGCTTCACCCATCAATCCTTTGAGAAGTGCCACTAGATACACAACACAATTGGTCAGGATGGTATAGGCAGCCATGTTGAACCTCTGTAACTCCTCCACTAGTTGGGCATTGAGAGCTTCATAGTCCCTCCTGGCCATCCCCTGGTCATCTGACACCAGTGAGGGAGAGGAAGAGGAGGTGGACAAGGAAGAAACGGAGGAGGAGCGTTCCAGACGACTGCAGTAATCCAGTAGTTTATCATAACGTTTCTGGATGAGCTTCTGCGGGGCAGCAAACATGCCCTGCAGGGAGCAGAGGGGGGCGAAGACCAAGCGCTCCATGCGGTCTTTCTGGGAGGTGAGTTAGTGAGGTGTTAAAAGTGAAATGAGGAGAGATGCACGCAGCTACAGTATATACAAACAGAAATGAATAAAAGAGAACACCAATACCGCTACAGTATGGCTTGAGACAAAGAGGAGCAGGCTGTGGTTAGATATAATCATAGAGAAGCCAGCAGAAAGGGCTGAATGCAGTATACACAACAAATTGAAAGAAACCAATGCTTCATTGAACATTTTGCCACCTTAACCTTTGATTTTCTCCAAGCATTTTATCATTTACAGTATTCATGGTTCTGTGATAACAGACACAATGAAATCTCTTTGATATAAAATAGGTTTCCTGTTTTTATTCTCAGAGTACAGGTACATTTCTGCCCAAGGCTAGCCTATACTTTTTTTTTTTTTTTTTTTTTGTAAAGCTTGTTAAGGACTTGGCTTTGAAGTACTTCTGGAGTGCCAGGATGAGGAGTGTCTACACAAAGAGTCTCATTCACAGACAGAGTTGTGTCAGTATTAGCAACAGGGAAATCGACACAGAGATGAGGGGGGTGAGGGTGCGGCACTAGAGGACCTCAGAAAGTTAGAAATATCAGGGAAGGTGATTAAAATACTGAACAAAATACAGGTACCTATGGACAGTGTTACACTGTGACTTGGAGGGAGAGCAAAGTAGAAGATTCAGAAGAAAGAAAAGAGGGAGAAGCTAAAGACTGGAAAAAAGAGTAAACTCACTATAAGCTGAAGATAAAAACTATATATGAGAGTTAAAAGCAAAAATTTCATGGTAGCACACAAGCCATTCATACTTACAAAGTGCTTGTATGGGTCATTGCCATTACTGTGCAGTGAGCCATTTGTGTCAATTTTGTTTGGATCCTTGATGATGTTCTCCATGTCCTGCACACTTTGCACAGCCACTGACACCATCTCCTGCAGAAGTGGCACCATGAAAAGAACCTCAGAGTAGGAAGACAGGGCAATTTAAAGACATTAAAAGCCCACAGTGCACAAATCAGTAATTTGCTCAACTACAAAGTGTACCTGGGTGTGCTGCAGGTAAAATTGGACATTCTTGACCAGCTGTCGAACAGCCTTCTCCAGACTCCTAAACAGCTTCTCCTCTTTGTCAAATGCCTCATCTCTCACCTGCAGAAAGAAGAGTTAGCCTCATTTCATTTCCAGCTCTTTGTGCCATTTTTACTAGTTGCTACTACAAATACTGACACTAATAATTACAGTAAGGCAATTAATCATATGTTGATAATATATTATTTAGCAAAGAAGCTTAATTTTACTTCAAGTCCACAAACCTCAGTCACATTTATGCCATTTAGTCATTTTTCTACAAATGTTTAGAATTGTAAAAAAAAAAAAAAAAAAAAAAAAAAGAATGATTGTTGTCGATGTATTTTACCTGCGGTTCGACTCCAGTTAAGATCTTAAGATAGCCAGCGAACCTGTCACCTTTCTTCCGGATGGAGTGGATGTTGAACTTGTTCAGTTTGCCCCTCAGTGTGCCTTCATCTTCTGATCTCTTATATTTCATTACTGAAAGCAAAATTGAAATGGTCAAGGATGAATGGGTAGGACAGCAGACACCATCAGCTCAGTTGGACAGCTGGTATCACTTGCAAGGTATATTAATAATTAACCTGCTTTGTGGTCATAGCTAGCAATACTATGTAGATAGAAATGATAAAAATACTCATGTGCACATAAACACACAAAAAACCTCACCAATATCCTTCCGTCTCTTGAATTCGTTGATGTTAACATTGATTATCTTGGCGGCAGTGAACGCCTCTTGTAGGGGCTGACTGTCAGTATGATCATCAGGTGTGGCCTGCCACAGTTCCCCAAGCAGCAAAGGGTACTTCATGATCCTCTGGACCGGCTTGATGAGAAGTGAACCCATGTCCAGCAAATTGGGTTTCCCTCTGTGGAAATTAAGTGTATTATGCAGTAAACAATGATAAACATGAACTGTTATGAGCACTAGATCATAAATACTGCAAAGACCAAAACAAAATCACAATAAAGCATAACCAAAACTAATACAGACAGCAAATTCTGTATAAATGGTATTTTAAAACTGAAAATAGATTTTGCATGGCAAGATACTTACTCTTGGTCATAAATTCTCCTGTAACAAAACACAAAAAAGTAAGTTATACCTCAAAGAGTGCATAAAGCAAACTGTGATCTTGAGAATGGATGGAAGTTATAAGTTAAGGAAAATGTGAAAAATGTTTGGAGAAGATGACTTAACTTACTTCAGAGCTAACACACACGTCTTAAAATGCTGCTTTATTTCTTCCTCTTTCTCATAGGATTTGAGCAATAAGTTGGCATCATCGTGATGGTAGCAATAAATCTTATAGACATCCTCCAAAGCTGCCTTGGCCTGGATGAATACATCTCCTTCAAATAAAAATGGGATGTCAGATTTAGACCACTCTTTTATCCATGATTGACTATAGTGTTAAACCTTAACAAATTATAAAAACAGGCTACCAGACAGACTGCCATTACCAATGACAAGTGCCTCTGGATCGGGTTCAGCTGTGGCCTCCTGCAATCTGTGAAGGAGTGCTGCTGACACTTCACACACTGTCTCCATGTTGGTGAACAGGCGGTCCACATCTACCACCTATCAGAACGTAAGGATAAAGCATTGATTCCACATATGTAACTTAAACAATCAAAATCTGTTGATTGTAAATCTGTGTCAATCAAACTATTTCTTCACTGTCTGCAAAACCAAGCTGGGGCTAAGATTGCCAGATGATATCATCCAAACAAAGCAGTGCTTTCTCTTTGGCACTTTGTTGTCTGTGCCAAGGTCGGTCATTCAGTCCACAAGAGACTTCACCACGAGTCTTTGGAAAGCTCCTAGAAGTTGCGCACCTGTATGTTTCGAAGAGGCTGGACCACTTCTCTGATGCACAGCTCCAGGTCTGTGAGGTAGTCCCTTTCCGTTTGCACCAACTCCTGAATGACCTTTGCCCTACGGCTCATCTTCCTCAAACGAATCTCCTCAGGGTCCAAGGCCGGAGAGGAGGGGGAGGACAGGTCGTGCGGTGTCATTTTCTCTGAGGGAAAAGGAGATGTGATTATCAAATTAAAAATGCAAATAAGCTCAGGTGTGTGTTTTTGTGTGTGTGTGTGTGTGTGTGTGTGTGTTTTTTTTGGTTTGTTTTTGTCCTGGCTTGCTTTCAGGCAACCCAATCACAGACCCATATTCACCAAAAAGCCTGATGACCTCATCAGCAAATTAAAGTCACACAAAGCTGATGATACAACTTGTGTGAATACACCTAAATGTCATTGGAAATTCATATTTTTTTAAACTCTTTGCATTTGCCAACCTTTTCAAAGCAACTGTGACACATATGCATCTGCATGTATAAACATGCTGGCCCTGTGGCTGCACATGCTTGGGAAAACATACATCTCTCCAAACATATCTGCCTGACTCCTGAGCAGCCATCGGTATTTCACGGTGATCTAATTATTTTGACTGAGCGCCAAAAGGGCTCACTTAACATGCCAGTCAGGTTCCCTCCTCCCTTTTTTTTATCGCTATGCAGCCTAATCAGTCTCTGGCTGCTCTGTGCTTTGCATGGCAGGCGAGGCAGGCACGAGTGTGTGTTCAGGGAAGAGGGATGCTTCCTCGCTGCCTAATCACCGCCACGCACCACTTCCTCCTCTGAGGGGAAGAGAGCAATGAAGAGAGAAAGAGAGAGAGGGAGAGAGAGAGAGAGAGAGAGAGAGAGAGAAGGAGTTAGGGGGAGGGAGGGACACAGAAGGCTGCAAGGCCCGTGTCGGGTTACGGAACTAATCGTCTCACTGATGTAATGCCACAGCGTGCATGGGCATTCCATCTGCTGTTACCGGAGGGAAGTGGGGTGTGGTGTGTGCGTGTGTGTGTGTGTGTGTGTGTGTGTGGGTGTGTGTGTGGGTGTGTGTGTGGGTGGGGTGGAGATTGGGGTGTAGGGGGGCGCATATTGATAAACACGCGTCTACATATGCAAGGACACACACACTTACACTTCTACATACACAATCATGCATGCACGCATAAACAAATTCACCAACCTCCAACCCAAACTCCATCAACCTCAGCTTATTCATTTCGCATGCACACACACACACACACACACACACACACACAAACTCACACACTGTCCAGCACTCACACACGCCAAATCCTGTGCATTCAACAGCCCTATTTACTGCCATACATGAGCGATGACTGGGTGGTTCTGTCCCTCCATACACCTCGTAGTGTGTGCTGTGTTGTGTCATTAACTATTGAGTCATTTATTTTCAAGTATAAGATTTGACAATAAGAATTTTAACTTATACCATAGTGTACGTAGTAGGTTAATGTATAGACAGAAATACTGCTGTAGATACTGAACAATTTATACAAAAACATTATGTGATTTGATAGTAAACATTTCAAGTTACTCCCAGCCAGTGTGCAAAATGATTAACTGTAACTCTAATACTTCCTTATATTTAGTTGCATCTCTGGCTCCATTTACAACTCATTTAAATGCAGTCTGTATGGTATGTGGACAATGAAGAATCCAGTCACACCCTTTGCATCTACACCTGGTATTGACAGGGCATGCACTCTTGTCGTCTGCACGCTTTCTGCATTGTGATTATTCTAATTTCTCACATACGAGCAGCAGGTGAGATGGAGGTTTTGTCCTGAACCTGTACAGCTTCTCTTTACTTTTCATTTATTGTTGAACTGGATGTCTTCTGCAATGCTTTGGTAAGAGGAAAGAAAAATGATGACATGTTGTTTTTGTCACAATGTTGTGTGCGGCTGCTGTGAATGCATCCACAGTGAAGGAGAGGAATGATGACAGGTGAAAGCGGATTGTGTCGGAGTCCTTTGGTAAAGCTGAGTGGACGGGAAATGTCAGAGGGAGTTGTGACATTTCTGCTCCGCGGGCAGGACAAATGTGAACACACTGTACAGATTGTATGTACACCTGTCTGATTCTGGCTGAGATCCAATCACAGTGCAGACCAAGCCAGTTCCAGAGGTGGTCTGGCACATCCAGTCACATGCAGCCTACCTTTACAGCTTGCATCATTTTTCCTTACTCAGACAAGATACCCTGGTACAGATAATATTTTAATACCAGGTGTAAATGGGTGTCCTTTTGCACAATAAATGTACCACTTGGCTCAAAATCTTTTTATCTGCCCACACTCCTTCATTTTCATCTCCCTTTAACCCTTTGAAACCTGAGCAAATTCACTTGATATCTTTGAAAACCATGGGGAAAAGATGATTTGCAAATGAGCAAAACATTACCAGAAAATTAATTTTAGAAAATTACCATAGAATTGGCAAAAATTAAATAAAACATAAATAAATAAAATAAATAAAATTGTATAGGTTTTAAAAATGACCAAATGACCGTAAAATATCCGTAAAATTACTGGGGGAAAAACAGACACAAAAATATCACCACAAAAATAAAAAAATAAATAAAAATAAAAAAATAAAGGAGATGAGTTTGTGAATTTTGTTCAGTGGATAAATAAGCCTGTCCATGGGCCTCTGGGTTTCAAAGGGTTGATGACTGAAGATGATTTAATAAGTCACATAAATAAGGAATCATAGCTTTCATCTATATTCATTCTGTCAGCCAGGCTATTTCACAGAGACAGATTTGCCCTACGGTTATCATCAGTATATACAGCACAGTGGTTGCTATAAGAGTGAACATAATGATGCAGCCATAAGCCTTTTCTTTCAGCAGTTATTAATGAACTTGTCAATCCATGAAAATGCGGGAAGAAAGGGGCATGCATACCACCTCCCTTCCTGCCATATAACTACAATGAAATGTTGCAGTGAAAGCCCTTATAGATGCAGTACTACAGTCTTGCGCCAGTGGATTGTGCAATTAAAACAGCTTGTGATATATACTCAGAGGGTTGGAGCACCTTTGTAATACATGCGGGCATAGCATACTGTATAAAAAATATCACATTCCATGCTCAAGCATTATAATGACATCTTGCATACCTGGCCTTTCAGTGTGTAAAGAGACCCTGGAGCCAGTGAAAACCTCCAGCTCTGAGAGGAATTCAGTTAATGACAGATATTATGTTTTTATTGCATATTAGGCTGAAGTGCATACTGAGTCTTTATAATTGCAAGGATTTCAGTCGGGTCCAAGTCCTTTTCATACAGGATGACTTTTAACTCTTTAATCTTTCCTGTCATTCACCACTGTCCACAATGACGCTGAATGGCATGAAAATTCTCTTTTAAGGCACTTTACATGCTGTGTGGAAGTTGCTCCCTCCAAGCCTGACCTTAAAATTATTCATTCACAAGTAGCCACAATGTTATGGTACTATTAAAATATATCAATAGCCTGTCATAGGTCGGAGATAGTGAAAGCAGGCTTTGGTAACCTATCCTTTTGCCATCATTATGTGTGGTGGGGTATGGTTGCCAGTGCAGGAGTTCCCATGAAAGTGGATACAGGGCCTTTCACTGCTCAACCCATTGAAAGGGATCCAACGGAAGGCCCCAGAATACAAGGCCGGGTGTATCATGTATCGCCATGAGGAAAAATGACACGTTTAGACCTTGCCACTCCACAAAGTGAACAATGGGATTTCACTATGGAGAATATATTTTGGATAAAGTATACCGAATTTGTAAAAGCTACTGATGTTAGTTATTCCTTTATTTCAGACCCAGGGGATCCATATCACAATAAAAACAGCACAGTGAAAAAAAAAATGATGATGACTGGACCAGAACAATTTTGAAATGTGGAAGACTGACTGCTTATATATGTTTTCAATTGGTATTCAATTCATGGCATATGCTGTGAAGTAATGGTTCAGCATCCATATCTTCTAATATGTTCATCTCCTTAATGTTTGTCATGCTTTGATACACCTTATTCAATGAATGAATGAACTCTTCTATGAGGTTAATGTAACACACCCACATAGTGTAGTCCTCAAAACAACATAAACCCACAACAAAGAAGCCTGCATCAAGTATAATTTTATAATCAGTTTATGGAAATATGCAGTTCGTTATGCACTTTCATATGAGATACATCATGGCTTTTGAGCTTCAGTGGTGAACAGAAATTATGGCAAGGCAAATGAGCATCAAAAGTATTATATTAAGTTAGAGGACATAATCTCAGGTTGCCATGGCTCTGTGACTCAACCAACCTGTTTGACAGACAGATGAGAACTCCATGTCGAGCAGCAGCTCACATGTTTCCTCTTTCAGTGAAGTCATCATTATGTCAATATTTGCAATGGTAATACCACTGTAAATATGTAATGCTGCTGGTTTGGAGTGGGGCTAAAGTCCTTCAAAACAGGGTAGGTGGTTGGTTTACTGAAAACAAGCCAGTGTTGTTTCACAACCCTGCTGTGATACAGGTTGGTGCCCACAAGTCAACAAACTAGAAAGTGCTAATCAGGCAGAGAGTGTCATTATTTCACGTCAACAGCATATGTTGATAAGGCAACACGGCTTGTGTGAGCCATCATATTACTACAATACCAAGGGAAAAGTTTGGTTTTGTTTAACTGTTTTAGACTACGTGCCACTGACAAATTATTTTACTATGCAGGTGATGTATTGTTCAGTGCAGAGGAAGTCCAGGAACAAGTGGCACAAGAATATCTGCATACTTTCATTAGTTAATATAACCCACTTTGCTGACACAGTGATGTATGTCATTTTGCCTGAAGTGCAGCATTCCCAGTCCCTGACAGCACATGACTTGAGGGAGGACTGGTGAGTCCAGTTTTCCTGAAACGTGGACATCTGTCTGTCTAGTAAAAGACTATGTCAGCATTGGTGATGAGCCAACATACGGGAGAATTTATGAAGAAACTAAATCGGTGATCCTTTGAAACATGCTCAAAAATTCTTACATTGCAGGTCAGGTTTTCTAATGTGGAGACTCAAATACTACAAATTGTGTCTGGTCAATTTTTTAAAAATAAAGTTAAACACAAATTTACGACCAAGTGTCTAAAATCCATTAAAACTGCTCAAATGAGTAAGTAATAACAATGATAATAATAATAATAATGATGATGATGATGAAACTGTCCTTCGTGATAAGTCACTTGTAGTGAGAGGCTTGTTTACTAGCTGGCCTGGAACACTTGTACAGCCACTCCTCTGTGCCTGAGTTTGCAGTACGGTTTGCATATGCGGCCTCATCCCTGTGGGAATATCTCCTACTCAACACATAACAACACAACAGGTGCCCAGCATCCAGCGCTATAGAGCAGTATGTGTGTGTGTGTGCTTGTGTGTGTGTGTGTATGTGTGTTTTGCCTTCAGGCCACAGATGCTGCTTTGGAATCTATAATGAGCAAATTTATTTAAAAGTGCTCCTACACAGTGTATTATCAACAAAAGTGTAATGAGAAGACTTGACAGACCTCAGACTCAGTTGTGTACAGATTGTTGCCATAGTTTTTACCCCAGGGGAGGTCATCAGCTAGTGTACCTTTAAGTTTGGCGCTGTACTCCGTCTTGTCCGACTGACTCCTCCTCACCAGTGTCCCCAGGTTGATGTCTCCTTTGGCCGTGTCATCTGCTACAATAGTGTCCGTCTTCCTCCTCTCCAGGTACCGCAGAAACACAGGCCGGTTCCTCCTCTTTATCACTTTCTCCTTCTCTTTCTCCTTCTCTTTCTCACTCCTGCCGGCCTCCTTGGGATCCATAGTGAAGCTGTCAACTTGCCTGTGCCGCCAGACCGGCCAAGGAGAAAAGAAGGGGAAGAGAGAGGGACAGGAAGAGGCAGAGAGAGCCTGGGAAGTGCAACAGGTGTACTGTTCACAGTACACTGACTGCCACTTCTGCTCAGGTAGTCAGGCCCCTCCCCCTGACTCTACCTGTCATGGGAGAGCTATGTGGCCACTCCTCTCCACTGTGCACTCCTTCATCCAGTGTGATGAGATAGGAGGGGAGGACTGCAGGACAGACCACAAATAAAGTTTTGTTTTACTCTCACTAGGGATAAATATTCTCAAGTGGCATTGTGTAAACCAAAATGTATTGTGTGAGGCACATTAAGACATTCATAGTGTGTCAGATGTTGACAAGGGAGTGATGAAATTTGACCTGTTTTTTATGTTTACAGAATGATGTCAAGTACAACGGTGTATTAGGGCTATTGTAGGGAAAAATTATGGAGCCGAGGAAGGTGGGATAATATTGCAAGAATAAACTTGAGATTAATAACCCTAGTACGCCTCCGTAATCAGGAGCTTGTGCATGTGAATGTACCTCTAATGTCGATAATTTATTAACTTACCTGAAAAACTGAAGCCTTCATCAAGTTGTGAGATAAGAACCTGAAGTGCTATTAGATTCAGCAAGCCTTTGAGGGGAAAAATCAAGTTATTCATTGCCATAGATGTTGCGCTATATTGATTTAGTGACGGCACACTCTAATGTCAACAAAGACTGCACTGTTTTCAAAGAGTTTTTTGCTGGCACGTTGCACCAAACTGCACACATTTGATATGAGTTGGCAAATACTGTGTACCTTTGATTTGCATCTAGTAAATCAGAGGATTTTGACCCAACAAAGAATAAATGTCAAGCTAGGAATTAGGTTACCTATTATCAGCTCAGTGATTTGCTTTAATTTTGTGCCTTCAGTTATTTCATAAGAATAGGAGTCGCTTTTTGATTTAGCAAATATTTCCTTTTGGAACTAAACTTCTCACTGCTACATTTTAAAGCTAAAAACATTTCTGCTAATCAGTCACACACTGACATTCATAAAATGTCACACCTGGTTAGGTAGGTTAAGTTGTCAACACCAAGCTGCTATGATGATTTCTGGTCATGGCAACCAAATATGGCATTCTTCCTCAGAACAATGAATGGATGCATTCTCCTCCCTGCAGAAGCAGGACTCATATTGTGTGCTCAGATCACCATGGAGCGAGCTCACACAACACCTGTTAAACTTCCATTAGACTGCTGTGAGGATGCACACACATGGCATAATGTTACACACCAGCCAGCCTTCCACACTTGAACCTCTGAACCTTAAAAAGCATTAAATTGGCCAAGACTGCACATTTTGAGTCTCTCAGGACTGTTGGCATTTAATCATAATTACTGTGTGTGTGTGTGTGTGTGTGTGTGTGTGTGTGTGTGTGTGTGTGTGTGTGTGTGTGTGTGTGTATATGTGTGTGTGTGTGTGTGTGTGTGTGTGTGTGTGTGTGTGTGTGTGCATGCATGCATGTGTCAGGCAGAAATCAAGAATTCCGTCATAATAATCATTTTAGTTTCTTCTCCATTCAGCATGCTCAGTCAAAATTATGTTGAAGTTATCTGGCAAAATTGGAAAACTGAAACATTAAAGAACAAACAGTACAATTCTAACATGCACTTCCAAAATAATGTGAGTAAATAATATTGTTTCTGGTTTACTTTTAGTGTCATGTGAATTTGCATGCCCTGAGGAGGTTTACGTTACATCATGTAAGTGAGGGCGTGGAGGATTGAGGCTTGACGTGGCCAAAGACAGAAGAAGTCACATGACAGAAATAACATTGTAATTTTATAGTGTGGTGTTTACAAACAATTGCACATAAGGTCTTTATATTGAAAAATCCAGTTGAAAATCCAGAAGTTAAAACTGATTTTGAGGGAATTTTATACTTCTGTGATCTTCTGCTTCTCCAACTATTAGTCAGTCACAGTGCAGCACTCCTGAATTCATCATGCCATCTTAACCATATTTTGCCCTTTGACCTTTGACATGCTCCCAAACCACCTTTTGACCTACAGGTTTCCTGCATTAAATCTTTTTCTTATCAAGTATTTCCAACACAGAGGACAGTTTGCATAAGTTCATACCGATATGAATTGTTTGTTCACTGCTGCAGCCCTGTAGTCCTAGGATACACTAGCATGGACATGATCAAAACCTTAAGGTAATGGATGTGTTTTTATGGCGGCTGCTGATATGTCGCCTATACCTTTTGTTTGAACTGAAAGCCTCATGAGATAATAAAACAGCCGGAGTGACTGATGTCGCTGGTGTGGGTGTTTGTTTATGGCACAGTGGACGCAGGACTTTGGTCTCATAATGTATTTTAACAATCGACACCCTCAAATTCATTAAGTCCAGGATGTGCTGAAGACAAAATATCACCAAAGTCCTGTGTGGCAACCATGCTGACAGATAAGCTGTCAATGCCCTATGCATATCTTGTTCATCATCCTTTTAACTATTATCATTATCACTTTTATTTTTAGTAGTAGTAGTAGTAATAATATTAGTAATAGTTGTAGTAGTAATAATAATAGTAGTAGTTGTTGTTGTTGTAGTATAGGCTAGTTATTGATGTTGATGAGGTAGGACCAGTAATTCTTCATGATTTTGATCATCATTAGGCTACTACTAAAAAAAAAGAAAAGAAAAGAAAAGAAAAGAAAAGAAAAGAAAAGAAAAGAAAAGAAAAGAAAGACTATCAGCTAATAACATTTTCCCCTTTAGCACAGACGCCTAGGTAAGTTTCCAAACCTTGGGCAAAGATATTAAAGTTCCATGAAGAGACTTGACTACAACAGTAGATGTGAGCTGAGCTCTGTTGTGTTATGACACACAGAGCAGAGCTGGTGTTGCACATGTGCTGCGGTGTTCAGCAGTGGCCGGGGTTTAATCAGTGAGGAGTGGGTCTGATTACTTTAAAAACAGTTGTCTCTTCAGTTTTAATAAACAGTACATGATGTGGTTTGTCTGTCATTTCTGGTTACAAGAAGTAAAACCGAGTAATACATCTTCCATCTATTTATATTTTCCCTATCTCGGTTAGGGAGCCGCTCTAAAGATAGGTGGCAGTAAAACACAGCTGCACTGGAAGACATGCGGCCGTCTGAGGCGGGATGTCAAGCCCGCTGGGAAAAGCAGAATATACTTCTGGTTCTTCCTTCAAAATAAAAGTAAACAATTTCTTCCTTTTAAATTGGGCGAGAGAAACAGCAAATACAATGGTAAACTTGTATTGATGACTCAACAGAGAACACACACATACCAGACAGCATGAGTATGTATATTAATTGACTGTATAATAATAATAAATTATTAAATATAGCTAATATTAATATATTATTATTATTATTGTTGATGTTGTTGTTATTATTATTATTATTAAATATAGTTAACATTAAAATTATGTTAACCTGTTTGTCCTAACCAGTAGTTCGGGGGGGGATGGTCAATTTTTTTCACTTGATGAAAAGTGAGGATGGCAGTTTTACAGGGGGGATGATTTTGACCGGTTTTATTTCAGAGGGGATGCCATCCACCCTCATCCCCCCTCAACTCGAGTACTGGTCCTAACCCTTTAAAGCTCCTATAACAAGACTATTTCAACTCACGAAAGCCTCACGAGAAGAAGCCTCACGAGGCTTCTTTTAACCAAAGGATGCAATTTGCTGCCATGTTGGCTATAGGACACAGTGCAAATATTTGTTGTTTTTGATATTTGCTTGCTTCTAATAATCTAAATCTTCTCCATCTTCATGCCATCAGTAACAGTGCAGTTTGGCCTTCTCTTTGTCTGACTAATACAAAGACAGTATTTTTTTTTTTTTTTTTTTTTTTTTTTTTAATTTATTCAGTTGGAAAATGGACAGAAGAGAGAAGATGCAAGATGGCTCTAGTGGGATTCAGTGCTGGACCTTGTGCTACAGATAGGCTCTACTGCTTCACTGCAGCCCATAGACCTGTATGTTCAACAAATAAAATTTTAAAGGGCATTGGATTGTCAAAAATAAACAAAAGTCATTTTTATAAATTCTGATTCTTTGTACCGCCAAAAGCAGAACTCTCTACTGAAGTCTCTGTTTTAGGCCTAAATAGAGCCTAATATTTCTGCTTCCTTGGACAACTTGCAGTCAATTAGTTTTCACTTTATTTAACTCTTTTGTCATGATTTTGCACTCGTCCTTTTTTATTAGACTATTACCAAAGCTTTGATAACGTATATTAATTTGAATCTCTCAATAAAACTTGATTTGATTGAAATCCAACTGATGAACTATTTAAAAAAAAATGTTATAAAAAAAATTCAATGATAGCGAGGTAATGCTTTACAATTTCAGAGGTCATTTTGTCATATTGGTTAAGGTTAGGGCTAGGTTTTGAGGCTTTTATTTTGGAAAAAAGACTGTACGGAAGTCTCGCTTTCGTCGCCGCCAGCTTGCGGGTCGCCTCGCCAGGTGCAGAAGCAGCGAGGCAGCTGACGGGAAGCAGGAACTGCCCGAAGAGAAGTGGTCATGATGAGACCGCTTCTGCGCTCTTCGCTCGGATACGCGCTGACATTTCTCGGTCCACAGCCTGCCGTTCAAAGCAAGCTCGTCACACAAGCAGCAGGTCCATCTCTGTATCTGAGAAAAACCATGCATTATCAAACGGAAGAGAGAGGACACCCGAATTCTCCCAACTACCGGATTTATTTTAGTAAGTTATCACCACCGTTTGTGCAAGAAAATCAGCATGTGGGATGGTTTTCCTCGTAGCCATATGGTTCAGGTTCTGCTGCCTCTCCTAAGTGTGTGTCAGTCGGGTAATCACGGCTCGACCTCTGGGTCAAGGTAAACGGTTGACCTTTGAATGGCAGACACGGCTTTAGTGTCTGGTTACAGTCTCGCAGTTACATTTTGTAGCAAAAGTTTGCCACAGAGTCCAGTCGCCGGTGGATGTTACAGTTGAGAGTCAGAGCGAAGGGAAGACCGTGCACAATGTAGCCTTTCACGCGCCTGTGTCTGCGATGTCATTTCCTGCTTAGCAGTCACGTGGACAGTGGCTTCCAATAGCCCAAAATGATCCTAACACGTACTGCTATGGTGAGTTTAAAGATGAATGAAAGTAGAATTTTGCCACCTGAAATACCTAATATACAATTGTTTCATGAACTTGAAATCACTATTATGTGTAAATGATTATATCTTAACAGTAATTATAGTGAATAACTTCAGCCCCAGTAAACATCCTAATGGATAATCATTCAGCCCTAATCATTATAAGACTATAGCAATTAAAGATAAATAAGCCATGTCCTATAAGCTTACTATTGTGCTTCTACCCATGATTTCAGTATATTTGTGAATGACAGTGCAGTAAACACAAGAGTAGTGTGAGCACACGTGAGTGTTTTGAGTGTGCAGATAGTGTACACACAATACAGTGTGTTGTATAAAGGGAAAAATAAAATGAAAAATAACTGATCAACTTTTATCAACAGGATCGTCTCTGCTGCCTCAAGAGGCACCAGTAAAAGTTGGATTTTTTTGTTTGTTTGGTTTTGTTGTCTCTGTTTTTGTTTGCTTGTCTGTTTGACGCTGCCATCAGTGGATGTATTTAATCATTACCAATTAATAAGAACACTAGGCCATACAAGAATGCCTTGAAGCTTCAACCATTGCCAGGGCAATAGATGGCAAAATGCGTGTTCAAATCCTTTTTGTTTTTGTTCTAAACAGCAGATAAAAATGGCGTGGCCTGGCCTTTGACTGTGCCGGTGAGCCACTTATTTTGTAGGAGCAAAGGTAAATAAAACCTTTTAAATAGAAAGCAAACTTTGGGCCAGCGGAAACCAACACATTATTGTCAGCACAGCGGACACTTGAGCAAACAAGGCCTTTCCTGCATGCCCTCATTGTTCTTGCTGAGCCTTCACTTAAACAGCCTGTCCTCTGAGACGCAGCTTTTAAATGTAGTTGAAACCACAGGTCAAAATGGGTGCACCATTGTTGACCCATTATTTCAAATGCCTGCTTCTTGCTTGTTTGTTTTTGCTATCAGTAAAACCCATGAGGAATGGTTTACATGCACATGTGCATGATGTACTCTAATGTCATATGGCCAAATAAAGATTCAGGGTAAAGTGCAGGTGCATGCCATCCCCAGCCGCAGGTGCAGCCAGCTATCGTGCAGTTTGGGGCGGAGTTTCGCATCTGGGAGGAGTAAAGTAGCCCTGCCCCACTGGCATTTCCATTGGCAGACTACTTGTTACCCTTCCACTTGTGGGTGGAGTAACACCTAGGTAGAGTTACACGTGTGACCCTAACCCTAATCTGGGTCTTGGGTCATCCTTAGGATTTGCAGGATAAACGATTAATACAACTGTCTGGAGTTACACAAAACAATGCTTGAGCAGCATCATAATCCTTCCTTATTTCTGTATGTGTCAATGTCAAGCAAGTTCCTTTCTCTAGCAAGGCCCTTTTCGGATTTTATTGTATGCACACTTAAACGTGTATGGATTTAAACAGTTTTAGATTTTTTTTATCTTTCATTGTTTCTTTATTTTTTTTTTCTAGAAACCTCTGAAGGGAAATACATTTCACCCTTTCATGACATTCCACTTTATACGGAAAAAGAACAGGTAACTTTTTTGATAGTGATGTGTTAATAGTGATGTATTTAATATCTTTAGTCAAAAAACGAACCTTATTTAAGCCTACACACTGTTTTTTCAGTTTAATAATTGGTTTTTGTCTTGCCCTAGGACAATGATGTGCCACCTAAAAAACAAAAGAAGACTGAAAATGAGGTATTGTTAGATTCCAACTTTTTTTTATCACTATTGAAATGTGTTCATTTATTCATTCCTTCATTTTTGCAATGGATATGTTTCACTGCATAGAAACATTTACCCTTTCCTCTGTAATTTCAGGTGCTGTTTAACATGGTGGTGGAGGTGCCTCGATGGTCAAACGCTAAAATGGAGGCAAGTGTAGAATATTCAAGACGGTCTGACTATTTGCAATAATGTATTCCTAATTTGATTATTTAGTACAGCGGCGCTGCTACAGGACCTCTCTTCATTTAGTGTACATTTATTGTTCTGCAGCCCAGTTCATGAAATAATTTGACGGAAAAGGTTCATTGAGGCACGTCAGGATCAGCACAGATGGGCAGGCAAGATCAATTTGTGGCCTTTTGTAAAATTTGCCTTTTATTAATGGCATTCCCAAACACACTTCTGCTCTTGTTTAGAGTCTAGGTCTGATAATTTTATCACGTGATTCCTGCTACCGCTACAACGAGTCCCTTTCCAAATAATTCTGCTTCTCTTACTGGTCCTGCTCCTTTAACATCTCCTGTCAGGATGAGGTACCGCAATGTAACCACCTAACAACGTCTTAGTGGCCAGATTTAGTCCATTTAAACAGTTGGTTCAGACACAGCTTTGTAGTGGAGTAATTAAAGTTGTCTTTTGCACGGGACAAAATGGGTTTGATTCCTGCTTCTGATCAAAGCCACACATTCACTTACTTTTCGCCTCCACTACTTTTAAAGATGCATGCAACTGAAAAACAGTCATAATCTGTGCATGCTCTTAAAGGTATAGTTTTGTTCCATTGACAAAATCCTACTGTTTGTGCTCCAATTAAATGTTTTTATGCATTCAGGGTATTTTAATAATCAAGTGGATAATTAATCCAGGAAAATGTACAGTCTCCAGTTTACTTCTGATCAATCCACAGATTGCAACCAAAGAACCACTGAACCCAATCAAACAAGATGTAAAGAAAGGAAAGCTCAGATATGTGGCCAATATATTTCCCCACAAGGGTTATATTTGGAATTATGGGGCACTTCCACAGGTAAGAAAAAAGTATAATTGCAAAAATGTAGTTACATAAATATTATTAAGCACCTGTAATGCTTTATGCTTTTTTTTTGTAAGAAACCTCTGAAGCTGTTATGACTTCATTAGGTTGATGTACATGTCTTCATCATCATGCTATATTGATTTTGACTAATATTGTGGTGTTTTTGAACCGTTTGTGGGAAAAGACATGGGAAGACCCAAACCATACAGACAAAGAAACCAAGTGCTGCGGAGACAATGACCCTGTTGACGTGTGTGACATCGGCTCCCTGGTAAGACTGCTAGACCAGGACATTTTTCACATTTTTTTAAGAAAGCTTTCTATGCTTGGTACATAATCTTTGTAAAAATTAGTTTGCATGATTTTTTTTTCATTCCCCTGTTCTGCAGGTGTGCTTGCCAGGTCAAGTGATCCAGGTGAAAGTGCTTGGTATCTTGGCGATGATAGATGAAGGAGAAACAGACTGGAAGGTCATAGCCATCAATGCTGAGGACCCAGACGCCCCTAACCTAAATAGTGAGTCTGTTTCACCAGAGTATTTCTGGGGCAAGACATTACAGCTTCTGTAGGTAACTTGCCAGAATTTTGTAAAAAATTTGAACTCAAACAGCACCCTCCTCCTGAGATTTAATACCTTGTCCAAGTCGTTCCTATGTGCACGCATACTCGTGCTTGTGGTGCTGATGCTGATGCATTGAGGAAGTAGGAACTAATGGGCCGTAGGTGACTGGTTGTTGTCACTCATCCTGATCATATTTTAAAAAGCGAAATTTCACCACCAGGAGCAGCCCGGAAGGCCAATTTTTTTTTCTCAGTGCATTTAGTTTGGATCGGATCGTCAGTGTATAATTGGTCGCTTGTCAGCATCATGAAACAAAAAAAGTGACCTATGGAAGCTTTAACAGTGACTGTGTTTACATATGTGCAAGAAACCAGATTATTGCGGTCAGGGCAGGAGATCTGATTACTCAGAAACCCCAGTTTATATGCACTAGGAATAATCAGGTTTCCCCTCAACCTCGACATTCCATGGATTTTTACTGCTGTCAGCAGCGGTGCTGCAGCCGCGGAGCCACTGGAGTACACTGACAGCGAGCCTCTTGTTGTGGGGACTCCCCAAGCCTTACCACTCCACAAGTTTTTTTTTTTTCTCTTTCCCACTAGAAGCTGCACACTGCTCTCAGTATCCTATAATACAGTTTAATACTGATCTAATTCTGTTGTTGTTACAGTATTGTTCTCCAGTATGTCCACCTATTATTCATTGGTTAGTTTGTTTCTGTGTGTGTGTGCTGCCACCGCAAGTGATTTCAGATGGTCACAAAAGTCCCTGCAAACAGCTGTTTTACTGGCGGGCCTACATATTTGTTATACAGGGCCTAATGTTTTTGCTGGTTTAAAGGCTATTCATTTCCCAGTAGTGTGTGTGTGTGTGTGTGTGTGTGTGGTTGTCACAGCTGCAGTAAGTGTAAGTAAGTCCCCAAGTATTTGCGGACAACTGAAATTGTACTGCCAGACCTACATATTTGTTATCTGGTTTCAAAGCTATTTCCACCACAAACGTGTTTGGAAGGTTTGGTGCATTTTAAAGCATGTTTCCATTATCCAAAATTTCAGCGACCCAAACACCTTAATTCCAGATAATCAAGGCTCTACGGTATTTTCATTAGTGATAATGTTGGCATAAAATTAATGAGCATTTTTCAACGACTACATCGAACAGACGGTGAGCTCATTATTCTCCTGAGCACTTTAAGTGTGTGTTTATTATGTAATTTTTCTTATCCGCTGTCTTTTCCTATGCACGCGCACACGCAAAAAGCTGTTCAGAAATCCAAGTAATCCGAGGGTTTACATGACCCAGTAATCTGGTTTCTCCAGCGGAAATCTACCTGTGATAACTGAGTTTCTTTTAATCCCTTAACCCGATTACTGAAACGTGATTTCTCATTTACCTGCCAGTTCAGAAATCGGATAACTGCCCTACGCCGGGAATAACCCGATTACTGAAGTGCATGTAAACACACTGGCTGTTTAAGAACAGGGACTGGCCGTTCACACTGCATTCCCGGTGCCAGTTTCAATTTAATTCCACAGAATAAACTTAAAAGTTCTGTGGTAATTTCATTGGTTTAAATCAATATTCTACAAACATTCTGCAAGCCATCAATCTAGTTAAAAAGCATGTATAACCAAACAGGAACTGGTCAAAAATACATTCTTCAGATAACTTCTTTGGAAATGCCCTTTATTGTAAATGCCTGTCTATGTGCTCATGCTCAACTAATACATTTAGAATTAAATCTGATCAAACTGTTCACTCTTCATCACAGTCTCTGTAAATGGATGCCTTTTTAGAGATTAGAAATTTTTAGAAAATTTTATTTCCTAAATTTTTTCTACATTTTTACATTAGGGATGTAATTAATGAACCATAATGCACAGTATTTGTGAGACCAGTCCGTGGGATCTGCTACATCAATACCCTAGTAACATTTAATTGTAAGTTTGAGAAGTTCACCTTTTTAACAGTGAAGTCTGCACTTTCTGCTCATGAACCATGTTCCAGGTTGATCTTATTTCTGCATTACATTCCACAGAATTGTGAAATCCCTGGCGGTCTGATTTTGTTTCTTGATGTTGAATTTTTGTCATATCACGGCTAACTGGTGAAAATTTAAATCCACTAACATCACTGAGAGATATTGTGTGCATTTTATTACATTTAACCAATGGGAAAATGCAATTAAACATCCCAAAACAACAAAAGGCACTAGAGAAGTAATGTCTGCTAATGGGTTGAATTTTCCTCTGAAGTTTCTCAAACAATTTCCTGAGGTCAGAGATTAATTTGGCTACTTTGAAATATTAATCTAACAAAATAAATAGTCAGAGTACTCACAGATGTGGAAAAAGTGAGATTGAGTGTCTGCTGTTAGTTTGATGTAATTTTTAATCATTTTTTGTAACAGCTGTTTAAAGCAAAATTCCCAAATCCCTATGACTTTGACTGTCAGTTAGGCCTACTCATAATAATAATAATAATAATAATAATAATAATAATAATATTGTGTCTTGTGTCTTCCAGTCAAAACCATCCAGAGGCCTGTTGCCTCATTTAGTGTAGGAAAGGTAGTTAGACAGGTAAGCCTTTCCTAAACTGGTATAGGACGTGGTTGACTTACTTTTGTGCCAGTGTTAGCTCCAGTGTATCCTCTGGGGACTGGAATAGCATCTTCACGGCCACCACAGATAACAATAATTCAGCTCTGTAGGCATGGTTGGGAGCTTTTGACATAATTTTAATGTCTGATGTCTGGGGAAAACAGTGGCTAAATTACAGCAGCGAATTCTCGTTCCTCTGTGTGTTGCCCGATTTCTTCCTCTGTATATTTAGGTTCCCTCCAAAACATCAGATTGGTTAGCCTGGTTCGTTGTAATTCCACTAAAAAGGAAAAGGGGGTGATGTTGTGCATTTTGTGCAGTGCATTTTGAGTCAGCCAAAATGAGCAACTAACAACACAAAAATAATGCTCTTGATATGCAGCTACATTCAAAACAATCACCATTACCTACAATGTCTGTTGGGTCAAATATTGTTCTAGGATGAACTTACACTTAAAATCTCAGCTATTACCCGTTATACACATATTTGTCTCAGGACTTGGGCCTGTTTTTTGAAAAGTAAGAAATGCACATAGCATCACAGTTTTTTGAGCACTTGCTATCTTTGTTAGGGATATAAATAATAACAATGGGAGGGGACATAGGTGGGGCTTTTATTTTTAAAACATTTTTAAAGGACCATACCAGTGATTTTGCATGTTTGGCATGACATCTACACAATTTATATACACTTAACATTTTTGCTAAGCTTTTCCTAAAGCAAGCAGTCATATTTTATGTCTCCAGTATCATATTTCCTGCCTTTAATCCAGCCAGTGGATTCCATTCATTCCACTACGAAATGAAAATCAACTTTCAGAGGCTTCAGACTTTACTCGCACCAGTATTTCATCACCAAAATAAACTCATCCACATTATTTTTCCTGAAAGCAGCAGCACTGTTCACTTTACACAGGGAATTATCAGTTCTGTGGCTGATGAAACGTGATGGATTTGTTAGCTGCTGAAGCAGAACATTATTAGGTGGGTTTTTCAACCAGAAATTCAAATTTGAAAATCGAGGGGCTCTGATTAAATGTTGTGAGAACTTAAGTAGCCCAGCATTATTTGAAAAACAGTTTGTTGCGATATAAAATGTGGCCAAATTGTAGTAAATGGGCCAAACATTCAAAATCACCAGTATAGCCTTTTGATGACAAGTATAAATGAATTGCAGATTTCACATACAGTTAAGATCTGATACCAGTCCTGTAGAAAGTATAAAGTGGTCCTTTCATATTTTTGAACTCTCTAATTGTATTGTTGTTGTTGTTGTTGTTGTTGTTGTTGTTGTTTTTTCCAGGCATAGAAGATGTCCGTAAGAGCCGTCCCGGTCATTTGGAAGCCACTGTAGACTGGTTTAAGAAATACAAGGTGCCAGATGGGAAGCCTGAGAACAAGTTTGCATTCAGTGGGCAATTCAAAGACAAGGTACAGAGCCATTTTTAACACTACATGGATGAGACATGTAATGTTAATGTAATATCCTATTTACTTAGTTGGGCTGCCGGCCAGTGTAGTTTTATTGACAAACTGGATGACCTTAAATGGTCTGTTTTTTAAAGAAATTTTGAGTTCTTGGCTTGTTGACATGAATTTGTTCTCCCTGTAGGACTTTGCAGTAGAGGTCATTAAGTCCACCCATGAGCACTGGAGGGCACTAATGCAAAGGCACACTAATAGTGGAGAGATTGACTGGTAAACTGGTGGAGATTTTTTTTAATTTATTTTATTTGTTTTTGAAACTCAATGGGTGAATTAATAAGCCATTTTACAGCACAATATATGAAATATAATGCTTTCAGGGATTTTTGTGAATCAAAACTTATCGTATTGATAACGCTTCTCTCTTTTTATAACAGCAAAAACAGCTCTGTGTGTGAGAGTCCTTTCAAATGCAGCGCAGAGGAGGCCAGAGGCGTGGTGCAGTCGGTGAGGACCGTTCAGTACTTCTTATACTGTAGCCATTGTTTCGACCAACACTTTACCTCCAGGCTTTCGCCATTGTCCTGTACATTTTTCCTTTTGTCTCCTCAGGCGCCTGCACTTGGTAAAGCACTTCCTGTATCTCCAGAGGGTAAGTTCATAATAACCCATTCACTCTACAGTTGCATTAATTTAGGGTTATGTGCTTCTACATTTGTATTTTACCTGATTCAAAATATTTTTCCTCTCCTCTATACAGTGAACAAGTGGCATTTTCTCTGAACGTGATTCTGGAGTCCCCGAGGCAGTGTTCACAGCAACAGAACCGATGATTAAGAAGAAACACAAATTGTTTTTGCAGTTAAATTTATTTTTGGTAAGGATTTATTCTAAGATAAAGGTGAAGCCATCTGTATTTTCATGTTCTTGAGAAACGATCCACAAAAAAGTAGTTTAGTCTTCCTCCTCAAAACTTGTTGGATACTATAATAGTTAATTTGTTGGTATCAAAAATTATATTCAGAACTTATTCACACATTGAGTATAATTGGCATCCTTTCCCTTGTGAATTAGATTGTTTAAGTGCCCCTGTTATTTTGTTGGTTTCCAAAACTGCGGGTTGAAACTTCCTTAAGGATGCAGGTTATTCAAACATGCCCTGATGCCTTTAACACTATTCAGTTTGTGTTTGCTACTGTAAAGAAGACAAATCTTTTTTTATGTAATCACCCAGACAATTCTTTTGTCATTTGGTTAAATAAAAAAAAATTGAACTTGTAAATATGGCTTATTTCCTTAATCAATAATCACACATTTAAAACCTTCAACATGTAGACAATATTTAATACATGAGATTTAGATATTAACTTGGAGTAACAAATCAAAGTGCTTTAAATAAATATAAATTTTATTAAAAACACCCACATCTCAGCAATATCAGGAATGATATAATAAACAGCTTTCAAATAAACTGCATTCAGTACATTACAATACTTACAGTATTTATATCCATCCTTAATTCTGTTTTTTTTTCTTTCTTTTTTTTCTTCCTATCTTTTTTTTTTTTTTTTTTTTTGTAGCATACCAAACTTCAGGAGGGCTAGGGAAGCCTTAAAAATAAAATGACAGGCAAAAAGATGCAATTTTTTTTCTTTTATACCTTTAGTGTCTAACTGCAAAAAGACCAAGTTTGTATCAACTGCTAGCTTAACATTTGAGCTGAGCACCTTTTGTGCATTAGTTAAGCTCAGAAAGTCATTCAAGTAATGTTGACTCACTCAGAAACACTCTGAAGCATTTTCAAGTATGGCTATGCTTTTAACCCGCTATATCTCAGACGGCTTTCTCAACCACAACCTGCTACTGTAGCTGGGTCCTGTACAATGAAATTCAACAAGTTCTTGTTATATTTTCTTTACAAAACTGGAATAGTTTACAAAAACTATAACTTCTAATGTTTGAACTAACAGGATCCGAGAACTGTAAACATTGCTGTGTTTGACAGTGAGTGTAGTATTTACAGAGACTTCCTGGATTATCTAACCATGAGCGTTCTGTTAACCTGAAGAAGCCAAGGCGGATTTTAAGATATGACGAGGATTGCTGACAGAAGGGCTGTGGGTATATTTGACAGAACTAGAAGAACCTACATCAACATCAAAGAATGAACTGTATTCCTGCAATACAAATGCTTGGTATGTACAATGTGACATAATTTATTATTTTTTTTTAACACATTTACAATCTATTTTAAATAAAATGTTTTGTAATTCTTTATTACATTTTTTTTCCTGAAAAAGAAATGAAGTGCTTTCAGAAAATGAATATATGTTAAAGAGTGGGGTGAGTTGTCACTCAGACGTAACCATCATTCCATTATATATCACATTAATTAAATCAAATAGACAGGGGAGAAAATCATTATACAATTGCTTAGTGGTTATAAATAAATTTAACTATACACAGGCACAAAGATGTGCAACTACGTTAATAACTGCCCTGGTCTTGCCTCATAGCAAAAGCAAATACATTGCTCCTTACCTAATCAATGTCATACTTTCCCTTTAGTCAACTCAGTGCATATTATATGTTCAAATTATTATTTAAAAGATTACCACCATAGTACTAGCTAAAACATAAAAACAAGAATTGCAGGAAATTACCTTTTTCCTCACAAAGTTAGTTTATCTTGTGAAGTATAGTAGACAAGAGTTATATTGGGATTCAGGACAGAAAGCTCCTGATGTGAGAAAAAGACTTGATGAGTACAGGTGATGAAGTACACAAAATTAGTTGAAAATGTCCCTGATTTTACAGTAACATCAAAGCTTCAAGTTCAAGTAATACTTTCTAGCAGATTGATAATGAAAGTAAGCAATGAACTTTTCTGCCTTTTGGTGGCCTGCAGATTTGTTAACATATTGAAAGTAAGCTAGAAAACAAAGGAAGAAAGAAAAGTGTGTTATAATCCTATTGCCAAAATAGTTTTGAGGTATATGACAGGTAGGTACTGTACATCATTCAATAGCCTTCTCGCTGCCCAAAGAGTCTCACATTATATGTTTCTAGCAGGTCGAATAGCACCTTATGAAATAAAATCAGTTGAAACCCAAAGAAATAAAATGAAGTAGGCTGTTACTAATATTTTTTTTTTGAACGACACAAAAATCTAAAGCATTAATTCCAAGAAGTAAAATTAATTTACTGTACAAATCTCAACTTTTTATCTTACAATTAGATTACAGTTATTAAAGACCCCACAGCAAGCCAGCTGCCCTCTGAAACCATGATAGTGACACTGAGCTTACCCTGTTTCATGTTCCTCAGTGTATGAAAAGCACACGTTTACTAAACACCACAAACACACAACTACATGTAATATTCACAATCCAGGTTTGTTCAATGAACCTGGGGTCAGGATCTTTGAAACAGTCGCTGACAGCAAAGTAAACCTAGAAACTAAAAAAAAAAAAAAAAAAAAAAAAAAAAGAGAAACGTGCTGCACCATATTTTTTTTCCTCAAAATATTAAGAAATGCACCATCAGAATGGCTCAATTTTACAGTATAAAGGACATAGGAAAGTGAAAGAAGCACCAATATAATGATAGTGTAAAAAAAAAAAAAAAATCAATTTGCATGAACTTGTAACAGTTGCACGGATTGCTCATATAACCCTTTGTTATCAATTTAATATCAATTTCATATTAGGGATATTTTAAAAAATTAATTACTCTCTCATTTAAGCAATACATTTAAAACAAATTTTATGATTTCACGCTATTACCAAAACATTTAACGCTCATTATCAAAAGTGCTCCAAGAAACACTGATTTGCTAAAGACCATTATGCTGCTGATGATGTGAAAATGAGACAATAATTTCAGTGTCATTCTGTTGACATAATTCATCAAGAGTTTTTCACTCATGGAGAGCAATGTGGTTATAGTGTGAAGGCATTTGAATAAAAATGAATGGTATTAAGCACACACTTTAGCACCGTGAATGTTGTCATCCACAAAGTCAGTGTTTTATGCCAAGATTATATCTCCAAATTTTCATAAGAAAAATAAAGCCACCATAAATGAAATTTTGTTTCCAGTAAAAACAAGTCCTGATGTATCAGACAGAAAGCACCAGAGATTTTGACAGTGTGTATCTTGCAAAAGTAACCAAACAAAAATAAATACATCCTTAGTAGGGTCACCTAGTAAAGCTTGATTGTTAAAGAGGTGAAAGACCTGATGTGGAAGGTGTTTTTTATCCCATCTGATCCCAAGTTCCTTTTCCTACTGACTCAGTTGCAAACCTTTCAGACAGGAAGGAGTGTTCCATATGAGGCCATTGGTGCTTGAGGTCTTAGTTTGTCATAAATATAGCACCTACAGTTTTCTCTGTCTTCTTCCTCGTGAGTGTTTTCTACACAAAACGACTGTAAGGTCCTGTGACCTTTGTGAAGGCGTAGGGAGATGTACTGACGTAGGTGTTGGTTGTGCTGGACAAGGATCCCTCAATGAGTGTCTGAATGAAACGCTTATAAGGAGGCTCTACAGTTGGGTCTGAATCAGGATGCTCACGCTTCACTGCCTTCTTGCCGCTGCTCTTACTGGGCGTCCCCTCACCACCATTCCTCTCTGCATCTTCCTCCTTCTCTCGAGCCTTCTCTGCCATCTTGGCTTCCCACAGTGCCAGACCATGTTTGGCTTCATTCATATTCTTGTGCTGGTAGAAGACCAAGGAGATGCGTGTTGGGTGGTTGCGGTCTGGATTCTTTAGGGGTGTTGTTGCATGGAGTTCCCGTTTTGCGCACTCAATAAGGATGGAGCCGTGGCTTGGAGCCACGGCCACACCACCAATCTCGGGGTCCAAAAAGTTGTGCTCATTGTCTGACCACATCTCAGGCTTCTGGGGCGTTGTGGGTGTCTGAGGTGTTCCAGGCTCCTGCTTAATATTGGGCCCCATGAGAGTCCCATTGGGCAGGTCATACCCTGGCTGTGTTCCAGGGGTCAGACAGTCACCACTTAGTGGAGCAGGAAGCACCCGTGGGCCAGGTATTCCCATCTCTGTTTTGATTTGCATATGGAAAGGGTCTTGGCCTGGGGGAAACATTTGAGAGCTTTGAGAGAGGTATGGATTTGGGTATCCTCCAAACTGATTGCCTTTGCTTACAGCAGCTGTGAAGTCCAGACTTGGATGGGCTGAGTGTGGCCTGGAGAGGGCTTCCATAAACTGGGGGTCGGACGCTCCGTTAGGGCCATAAGGGGTATAAGGGCTCATGGGGTGAACAGGCCTCATGCTGCAGGTGTTGTATCCATTGACCTGCAAACCTGCCTCACCATACCTTGGTGGATAGTTGACGTCATAGCGTTGATGTACACTGTACTGCTGCTCTGGGTAAAGCGCTGGCCGCTGTTGACGATACATGTTGAGGTGCTTTGGGTTAGAAGCATAGTATTGGTGATAATTATCAAGGGGCATCCCACCATTGCACTGATAACCTGGATACGGACGATTTGACCCATTAATGTAAGAGTTTGGTACATGGAGCGAAGGGGGGTAAGGGGTGGCTGGTGTTGGTGGCTGAGGGGGATACATGCTACCTGGCTTGGAAGTGCTTGGAAAAGGCCCAGGGTGGTTGTGAAACCTGGGATGGCTGGCTGGGTGTGGAGAGCCAGGATACTGGGGAAGGATGTTGTGGTGCTGCTGTTGCTGTAGCTGCTGAGGATGAGGCCCGAGGGGGTGTATTGGCTGACCTGACTGTAGGGTCGCTCCCATGGCACCTGGGATAGGTCCTTGAAGACAAAATGCCAAGAGAGAGATACCTCAATATTGATAAGAGAAAACAATCCATAATCATAACAGAAAAAAATCACACATCATATAAGTGTGAACAGCTTAATTTTGTGCTTATTGCTGTTGTTTTTCAGTGTTTATACAGTGTATTAAGACCTACTCCCTGCGGTAATCACAGCCTGACACAATATAACAGTTTCAAGGCACCATTTACATACCAGGTCAATGTAAACTTCAACGTACCTGTCCCAGGAGTGCTCTGAGCATTACTCTCATAAGTGCCAGTTTTTGACTTGGCCTGAAGAGCCTTCTCTGCTTTAGCATTATTGGTATCCATAATGCTGTTTTTGCTGGCAGCTGCCTTCTTAGCATCCAGCTTCTTCTGCCGGCAAGATTTGGCAGGCTCTGCAAGCATGCGCACCTGGCGGCGGAAGGCACTGAGGACTTGGATGGCGCCTGACTTGATTTTCTCCTGCTGACCCTCCTCACTGCCAAATTCATCAGTGTTGGAAGCCTTATAAAGGGGCAACACATGGAGTTGCTCATCCTCTGGGATCTTGCCAATCTCACGGTTATCCTCCCTGGTTAATGTGCACACCTGGGAAAGAGGGCTGATTTGAGTATTGTTTCTTAGCCATCTCACTTGCATACATCGCATAACAAAGTCTACTTTTTTTGCATTCATCAACACATCTGCGTTTTAAGCTATGTTGGATGCATGCATCTCCATATGCAACTGTATGCTATCCATCCTAACACAAAAGTAAAGATGTTTGTCAGGTGCCTGCTTACCACAGTGCTGCCCCCCTGCATGTTGTGGAGGTCTCTGTGAGCGTGGGCACAGAAGTCCAGACAGGCAGTGACCCCAGAGAAGGGACGGCCCTCTTTTAGCCCTAGACGACAATCTGGTGCCCTGTGTTCATGTTCCACCTGTGTGAAAGAACATCAAGGGGAGACATTGTGGATCTCTGAGGGGCACTAGACAGAGAGGATGAAAAACCTTCACACAGTCAGTAGTAGTTAGTTAGCAATAAATGTTTTTTTTTTTTTAAATATATATAATAAACAAATTATTTTTTAAAAACGCAAATAAATAAAAACTTTGTTGTCCACAATGTAAGGAGCTTTTCTTTAGCAGATTTTCAAAAATATGCCCATGCAGGACCTAAGGTCACCCTTATTGTTTAATATTACATACATATTACATGATAGGAGTGATTTGAATGAGAATGATTGATTGTTTTAAACGTTATCTGAAAAATATACGACTGTGCAAAACAAGAAATAATATATGCATAATGGATGTAGGACTCCAATCTATCAGCAGGTAATAAATGACTATATGCGGTGTATATACACAAACATATTTAAGGGAGATATTTTAAGTCCCATTCTACTTATATAACGTTTACTGTTTTGTAATGATTGCTGTATTTTTTGTGCATAATTATAAATATTGTTAGTGGTATTAACTCAATGGACTAAAACTATCCCATATTTAAATGCCTGGATATCCTCACCTGGTTTCCATAAGCTTCAGGTGCCAGCGTTTTATACAGTGGAGCCATTAATGTTGCCAGATTTTGAAGGTTGTGCTCCAGTTTCTCCTCCTGGAAGAGAATATTTGGCAGTATGTAAGACTTACTTTCACTCAGAATTTTATTTAGGACACCATGCTCTACATTGTGTAATATGTGATTAATTGGGATTTGCATATATGAATATTTTTAGATCTATGTGGTATACCTCTTTAGCATCATCCCCAAGTAGCTTGAATTTTCTTGGGACTTTGCTCCTTGCAAATTTGCAACCATTATAGTACATACTCCAGGAGCAGCCAAAGGAGAAAGAAGCTCCACAAGCATCAGGGTCCAACCCCTGGCATGCACAGGTCCTCCTGAATGATGAGGAGAAAAAGTTAAATACATCACTATTGCCCATTTTCTTCCAGCGTTGTTCTTTATTCATGATTAAGCCTCAGTTCGCCATTAGTGAGATCCACTGCCTTTTGATTTGACATGAAGGCACAGATAACCCCTGATAAGGAGAGTGAATTAATGCTGGCACATGCACGTGTTTGCAAAATAAGAATATATTGTGTTTACATGATGTATGTAAAGTTGCTTTTCTTCTGTAACTTGCTCTGGAAAGGCTTTCTGTGATTAATAGGTCACTATTTACCAGTCATCCCTGCTGATCAATTAATGCATGGATTTTTTTGTTCTATTGTCCCATCTTTAGACTGTGGAGAAATAACAGTATCAAATGTTGAAAACAATCAAGCAGTGACCTATTTTTTATGTTAGACCTTGAGTCAAAGTTACTTCAAAAACAATTTAAACCACTGCTTAATTGTTTTTAGATGAGACTACAGTGTGGCGCAGTATGTCAATGTGTGGGTAGGCCACATTCATAATATCCTGTTTTTGATGGAAAAATATGTCCACGTAGGACTTTGGTGCTATGGAACTTACTCCTCATTGAGAGCACAGCGTCTCTGGGTGAGGGCTCCATGCTTTGTTAGAGTGTCACTTAGTTCGAGGTAGAGACGGTCAGCCAGGCTACGTGAGATGCCCTCCCACACCAAGATCACTACAATGATGCAGGCTGTGTCACATGAATGACCAGCACGCTCCCGCACAAGCACCAGTATCTTTTCCTCCACGCTGGCACGGCGAATCACCTGCAAGATACAGGTTCAGCTGTTGATACAAATACCAAGAGCCAAGAGAAATACGGTAGAAGGTGATTTTGATGTCTTACCCATTTGGCTATAGGGCAGCCCTGTGTACTTTTTCCCTCCTTGCCTGTATATATTACTTTTTCAATCCTGATGGCATGGCCAGTTAGCCCAGATCTTCAAAGACAGAATGAAAGAGAACTGAGTCAATGAAATAAATGCAAGTAAAATAATACATAGTGGTTATGAAGCAAAGTTCTTGTGTAATGCAAAGTGGGCTTTTGAGAGGGGTCAAATTTGTGGTTTACCTTTTCTCCATCATTTCACGTATGCTCGCAACACTAGGCGCAGCTCCCAGGTGGGTGTAGTATGGACCCTCATCCTTCTCACTGATTTGTTCAACACAGTGGCAGGATGCGATGTCATACTGTGTTTTAATGGGGGTATCCAGTAGGTTTTTTATGGGAGTATCCAATAGCTTCATAGGAGACTCCATGAAGCTCTGGAGCAGGGGTTCCTTTTTTGGCGTGAAGTCAGGGGGTCTTTTTAGCGCTACAGCAGCAGCGGAAGCTCCCAGTGATTCCCCTGCACCCAGATCAGTGTTGGTTGAAAGTATCGTGACAGGCCCTGACGACTCCACCTTGACTTTATTAGAGGAATTGATGACAAGCGACTTCTTCTCAAACACAGGTGAAAGCTCATACTGCTTCAGGCTTTGTTCCATAGAGGCCAGGATGCTTCCCTGCTTCTTGCTTTGCTCACACACAGATTGTAGATGCTCCTGCTTGACCTGCATTACACCCATACCTATCTCTCGCCCCTGTAACTGCTGCTCCTGCCGCTGTAATCCAGGCAGGTCAAATTGGCCTCCGTTTTCCATTTTCATGGCTTGTAAACCCTGTTTGGCATCACTAGGGCTCTGAGGTGGATGAGGGGTGCCTTGACGCTCCTGCCTTTGTAACAGGTGCATCCTCAGAGCTGCATGCCTCTGAAAGTCTCCATGGGGTCCTCCAGGTCCCAGAGGAAGTCGGAGACCCCTCTGGAACTGGGCACATGATGTATGCTGCTGTTGTTCACCTTTTGGATACATCTGTGCTGATACCTGTTGGTTTAACGCACCTTGTGGTAACTGAGGTTGTGATTGTGTGGGGGTCTTGGGGAAGTCTATGTGGGTGGGCTGGTGGCAGTGGTTGGTAGGCTGCTGTGGTGGAAATTGCTTGAGGTTATTGCTGCCTGAGTTTGGAGCAAACTGATTCTGTTGTTGCTGTTGTTGCATCTCTGTTGGGTTACCATAAGTGAATGTTGCATGGTCACTGCGCTGTATGTGTTGGTTGTTTCGCATTGGCTGGTTGGGTTGGAGCTGCTGCTGACCTGGCTGAGGCTGGCTGTTGGGTCTGTAGTTGGGAGACTTCAGCTGCTGCACTTCAAACTGTGGTGGGTGAGACAGTGGACGTTGTTGTTGATGCTGCTGCTGCTGCTGTTGATGATTTTGTTGACAGTGCTGTTGTTGCTGTGGTGGTAAAAATCCAGGTGACAGTATTTCCTGCAAGTCGGGGTCACCTTCACATAAGTGCTCTGACTGCATGTGGGGGTGATAGCGGCTATCTACCTGCTGCTTTTGGGGGAGGTTGCATTGCTCAGACATTTTCTGGGGTAGAGGCTGCTGCATTGGAGGTGCTTTAGAATTTGTTTGCTGCCACTCAGGGGCAGTGTTGTGCTGGGCTGAAGCACAATGTGATTGGGCTGGCAGACAGTCCTGTGGCTGCTGGAAGCCATTAGACCCTGGGCTGCTATCTGTGAAACCTCCCTGGGTCTGGAATCTTTGAACTGGGTTTGGCTCCAACATCTGGCCAGGGGCCTGGGAGTTAGCTGTCTGCTGATCTGACTGAGACCTAGGAGGGAAGCCCCTCCACATCTCCTGCTCTTGTGCCCTGGTCGATAGGCCATTGGTAGGCCGCTGCTGAGAATGGGAAGAATTCAGGTCTATCCAGCTCCTCTGGCGAGGAGTAGAGCATGATAAGTTAACTTTCTGCTGAGACATACTATCCATCCCATTCTCTAACCCAGCATGATGTGGCTGTTGGAGACCAGTTCCACCATGCTGGGTGAGAGAGGTAGGCCCCATAGAGCCCACACTGTCAGCCCCATGTGTATTCCCAACATGTTGTTGGAATGGCTGGGGCTGAATCCCATACTGGAGGCCCCTATCAGTGCCGTGGTGCTGATGTTGACCAGACCCAGGTTCTTCACTTTGCCTCATGCTCTGTAGCCCAGGGTTGGGAAAGGGTCCAAACCCACTTTCCTCTGCTGCCTGGAGAGGAGCATTGTGCTCCAGGAAGGAGCTCGGGTTAAACTCCTGGTTGGCTTTCCCAAACATGCCTTGGGAGTCTTCTGGATAACACTCTTGACCATTTTGATGCTGTTGTGGGGTGTTGGCAGTACTTTCAGGTGGAGCCATGCCAGGCAGCTGACTAAGGGAGAGCTCACGCTCCTGACCAGAATAAGATGGCGGCTGCTGCTGTTGCTCTTGCTGCTGGTGGTCTGCTCCATAATTGTTAGAGTATCCATTCACTACATAGGAGGCAGAGTTGTAACTATTGCTGCCTTTGCCTTCAGTACTGTGGGATGCCCCTGGCTGCTGTTGCTCTGAGGCAGGCATTTGAGCTGAGGTGGGCAAACCTGAGGTTAAAGGGTGGGCTTGAGCACCTTGACTAGGCAGCTTATTTGCCAGTGAACCATTGACAGCATCTGGCTGTGACCCAGATGTTTGTGGAGCGATGGACACTTGCTCAGGGTAATACTGAGACAACGTTTTCTGTAAAAGATCACCTGGAGTGCCTTCCATGGATGTGGGGGATGCTATAGCACCATTTGGAACTTGTTTGTTCCTTGAAAGACAGAAGATATCCCCATTTGGGAAATTACAGTTCCTCTTGTCTAGTTTAATCTCATTCTGTGGGGCATTACAGTCAAAATCTGTTGCCTTTGTCAGCTCAGGAAAGTTGTCCACCAAACTGGAGCTCATGTCATCATTTCCTTTAATCTCCGAATCCACTCTGAGTTTCTTCGGCTGATGGACCAGTATGGACTGGTCAGTGAGTGCATGCTTCAACTCCCCGTTCATCATATAGGATTCTTGATCAAACAGCCCTTGTGCTGTAGCAGGGCTGTTGCAGTTCTCCCTGTGCCTCTTCATGGAGTTGACCCCTGTGCCAGGCTTGTAATGGTTCCAGTTCTCATCCCCAATGATCTGCAGAGCAACTTCCTCTGAAGATTGGCTTCCATTCTGGAGTTTGGTGGCAGCAATCCTGTTGTTTGGGTTGTGAGCTGTGCCAAATTGTGCTAGTATCAGACTTTCTTCCGTCTCATGTCTGGCCTTTTCTGTTTCCATCTGGCCTGCTCTGAGTCCATCCACAGGGCTGCCCTTTGTCCGTCCTGAAGAGCAGAAAGAGAGCAAAATATTTCATTACATTACATTACATTTTTACTAAATATATCACTTTTGGGTCTCTAGTACAATTCATCATCATGATAATGTCAAGGTATGGTATGGTAGGTATGACAAGAACCATTTGATGGATGCACAAAAACAAGCTGTGGAACATCAATCATCAATCATCAAAGTCAATCGAGAAATATCAAGACTAAGGACAAACAGCTACAGCACTCTCCAAACAGAATCATATTTCCAAATACAATACTAAACACACACAAACTGCCACACTGATGGGAAATTTTAACTTGAGGCATAGAAGTGAGTGAGGGAAGGGTCAGTAGAGTAATGTGTTTACACTTGGCCCTGAATGTGTATATGCTGGCAACATGATCCTGTCACAAAATTAGATTCACCCTAACCTCATGTCCTACACATTCACAGAGCAAGTACCCAGTAGCAAATAGGAAGAGAGAGAGAGGAGATAAGAATACAGTCAAGAGGTTATCCCAGGACAGCATGGGCTGACAGTGGGGTGTGAGGCATTGCATGTGAGCCAATGCCCTCTACCATATGTGCACTGGGCAAAGAGGTCAAAGCAAATGTAGATCAGTGCTATTATTTAGAGTAGGCTAGTGAGCTGGCAGCAATGTTAAAATGACATACAGTATGTCATTTTGTGGTCAATTTTTTTTGGTACCATCTTACAATATTGTCAGAGCATACCATTTTGCTAATGGATTACCCTGATCTTACAGGGCAATCCATCATTTACTCTACTCAGCAAGTATATAGTAAATCTACAGAAGGTAATAAGAGGCCAAAAGCTTACTATTCTAAAACTGTAATTTTGCAAATGAATAACCCTTGGGAAAAATTTGGAAAGTGCTATTTTGCACCCCTTTTGACACATCCTATGGCTTACAAACTCAAAATTCAATTGGTGCTAAATGTAGTACTACAGTATACTATTTCTCAGACAAAAGTTGAGCAGAACCTGGCTAAATGATGTACATTCCTTTTTTCCCTCAGAAGCCGTATAACATTAGCAACGGTTTCAAATACTGAGACTGGAACCATGTTGTAATTGAAAAAAAAAAAAAAAAAAAAAAAACATAAATAAGAAGAGGAGGCAGAGACAGCATTCTTTGCATGCTCAGCATACTCAAAATGCACAGAAGCCATCCACGGCAGCTGTGTTTGGCACTGATCTTAGCTTGCTTTGCAGAGGGTTTATGTGTATAATGCTGTACTTCATGGAGAGAGGGGACACATAGCTTTTGTCAACACATACCAAAATCTCCTTGCATCTTTTTAGGCATATGCATCAAATAATGGCATGTGTCTGGATCCATTGGCTAGAGACGCCGACCCCAATCCATTTCACTGGCATAAACTGAATACAGGGTTGTAATCAAGACAACTACAATTGAGTTCAAGGCAAGTCCAACACCAAGTCCAGTTAAAATTTTAGTCAAGACCAAGTCTAAAAGGGGTCCAGGACAAATGAAATCCCATTCAAAGCACAAATGAAAATAAACAATAAACAGGGTATATGCTTGTCTAAATGCAAAACAGGATATTTAAGGAGTTTCCTCATTTTCTGTGGATGCACATATCAGTTTCCCTGCAAAGGGAAAAAGGGCCCTGGTTTTTTAAGTTTTTTTAGTACCATTGCACAGGCAAGTTTCTGAAGTATCTTAAATATTTTGTTGCGCTTGAGAGAGAAGAAATCATCAACAAAACAAACATCAACAAAATCGCCAGGTTCAAATTGAAATGTACTTGTGGCGCTGTGCATCTTTTCAATGTACTGCATACAAATTCTGTATGTGTTTTGTAACCAGATTGAATTATGGTGGAATTTTTAAAATTTTGCATAATTTGAGCTAGATGATAAGCCACGACTTGTGTAGCTGGGCTGCTGTGATTGACTGAGAAAGGGATAAAACTTGGTCCTGCATATCAAAACATGTGCAAAAGATGCTCAGCATACAAGGGGAAAGATAAAAAATGCACTGATTTGAATGCAGGTAACAAATTATTTTACTGAAGATCAGGTGAAAAAAGCATGCCATGCAGACAGGGTAGGAATTTTGTTTAAATGGTTTGGTATTCCTTTTATGAGCTAGATTTGAATCAAAACAGCGTTTTTGTTATGGCATAGCTAATTTTCTGAATTTGGTTGTTCATTAGCTGTCGTATCAAAAAATCAATTGAACATCAACAACACATTTGTCTGGCTGACAGGAGGAGGTGGCGTGCGGGGTTAATGTCCCAGATGGTAGATGGGAGGGAGAGCTGGCTGCTTGTCAGCTGCTCAAAAGTGGTGTTCCTCACGTTATACACCATTGTAGTGTCAAATATGCAAATACAATTCAGCTCTTAAGTGTGAAGCTGTTGTTCTCAAGGGCATATTTTAGCATTATGAGGTTTATATCATTTACTTATAACAAGTACTTAGAACTAACCTTAACCCTCATCCACCACTGGGTTAAGTAATCATCACAACAACAGTAGGACTTTGCTCGATCTCTGCTTTACTCCTCTTGACTCTTCCTTAGTCAAAAGTTAGAGTTTGCTAATAAAATGTGGTTGAATATTTTGTGTTGTTAGCTCAGTGAGTTCCTCTTCTTGCAATACAGCAATAAATCTAGGGTTTTATTGTACTACATATTAACAGTTTTTAAACCATCAACACTATTTTTGTCCTAAATGAAGTATAAAGTAGGCATATATAACTGAAAGGACATATGCATTCCAGTTTTTACAGATTACTGCAAAATTTGGAGGAAAAAAAGACAAATAGCTTTCAATTTCTAACCTCAGGGGGCATCGTAGGTAGACTAGCAGTAAAAGTATACTGATGCATACAAGAAGAGAGAGAGTAAAGGAACATACAGCAAGCTTTCCATTTTTTCCTTCCCTGCCCCCTCCTGCCTGAAGCAAATAGATTCCAGTGATTCCAGTAGTCCATTGATTTCTGTCTGCCACCCTTAATTATTAATGCATGTCACATCCGCAGCATCTGCAAAACAATTGCAGTGCACAGGCACAAAGCCGCAGTCTAATCCATCATAATTATGACCAACACTTCTGCAGATACTAAAGGAATGGGCAGCTGAGGAGCGCTAAGAAAAGCCCAGATTCTTGGTAAACTACTGGTAAAAGAGTCAGTGTTGGACCATTAACTAACATAACTGGTTGACAGCAGAGGGAAACCAGAATGTTAACATCCCATACATATATTCATGGTTGCTAGGAGATGAGTGGCATTCAGGTGTCCCTGTATATGTCACAAAGTCTGTGGCTTGAATTCATTTAGCTTCAATTTTTAAATCTGGTCTTGGGCTAATCGTGTGTTTTTCATGTCATATGTCATGTATGTCAGTATATGTTCTACCGCTAACTCTTGATTCACCAGATGTTCACTGTCCTCTCCTGTTTAACAAGACAAAAACAGGGAAAACACACTGATGCAGATTTTCCATTACCCTTTAACAGTGGCAGTCAACATCATAGACAAAATAGGCAGCTATCTTTTCAAACAAGCTGTTCTTGGCTCTGAATATCTCGTGGGAAGGCAAGCAAAGATGCATGTGTTTGTCCATATACATTTAAAAAAAAATCATCCTGCAGCAGCGCCACTACTACTATTCTGCATATTCACAATGATTTTAGTGGTTCTTGTGGGTTTTGGATCCACACAGACCTTTTTGAATGCAGCCTAAAACTATAACAGCTGGGTAAGATTTGATTTTTTTGGGGGGGTGAAAATTCACCCTAACACAAGCCAGCAGTCACTGATTTTGGCTTTGGGGGTGGCGGTTGGACTCATCCAATTTGATATGTAGGATGAAATGAATGGTAATTTGTTTGAACTTGCAAACACCTCGGATGAACAGTGATGCCAACAATGGGAAACTTTAGCCTGACAAGTTGAGTCAGGAAATGAAGGGAGTAATTAGCAGCTGTTTTCTCCAGATTTCAAACAAAAAAATGGCAGTGCCTAAGATGTTTTACAAGTACCCAACCATGCGTACGGACTAATGATATCTGAGCTGCCATGAACAGGACTGTGGACAGTTCCGTTTTGCTGGAAATGGCTAACAACATAGCAAATGGAAATGTGCTTCATAAGAGCTATTTTGATGTCCAGCAACACTTTAAATGTTTCTCCTGTCCTCAGAAGATAAATTGTAGCCTACCCTGACACTAAAGTAAGTCAACCAAATCCTCTAAATGTTGGGTAAAAAAATGTAAAAAATGAATAACCTGTCTAACTAGCTTTCCAATGCTAACTGTATTGTATTGGTGGGCAAGCACACAAGACCTGTGCTGTGGATTGCATAAGACACTTTTTAAAATTATTTATTGTCTTTATATGAAATATTATATTATTATTATTATTATTATTATTATTATTATGCTAACAGGAATAATTTATTCATAGGATTAATTATAATCATTGTTAATTGTTGTTAAGATGGAATTTTGCTTCCAACATTTTGCTTCATCACCTAATCATCTCATGTTTTTGAAATGTAAAATCAGCCTACATAGCAAAGGTTAAACTTATATTGAGAGACCCTCTCTGTGCCACTCAGGACTCAGATGAAATGTCAAGAAATGTCATCTGCAAAAGTCTTTAATGTTTTAGTTTCACTTTTGCTTGCAGAAAACGTACATCCCATAGCTAACCTCATTCAAGTCTAGGGTGTTTGATAATTTAAAGCAAATAATAGTTTACTGGTGACTGACATGAAGTGTCTGTGTGAGATTTTACAGTTAACTTATACATTCTTCTTACTCATGTGTGAGTTTCCTAATCAAGGGAAAGCCCTCCATTAGTTTTTTGTAAATACTCAATATTTTGGCCTCACCACAGCTGTAAACAGCACTGTGAGTAAATATATTCATCAGGCTGGATTAGGTTCTACTTTATACAAAACTCAGGTCAGTACATTATTCCAGCATCAAAATGCATGTAAATTAATACATTAAAACAGTGACTTTTCCTGAGCAGTGTTTTTGAAAAGTTAAGTTAAATTTAAGTCAGCAAAAGTATGTGTATATTCTAATAACAAATAACAAAAAATATTCTGTCTATTCTGTGCATGCAGCTCTGAGAGAAACCACAGGATACAACGGCAGAGCCACTGTGGTCAGGTAAGAAAAACATGGCCCCCAAACTTTGAGAACATAATTGGATCCAGCTTTAGATGGCTATGGACGCCCACCTCTTAATGTGAACACGCTATAGGCTCTGACTAATGCTGAGGGGGTAAAAAGGAGAAAAGAAGTGAACAAATAGGTGTGTTTCATTTGGCATAATAATGCCCCATTATTGATTATCACATCTGGAGCCCATTACAACTTCTTATGATACTGGCAGAAGAGCTGTCAACTTCAACCCGCATCTGCTTTTTAAAGCCTTTGCATGTTTATGGAACAATGGTAAAAACAATGGGTGCACAGTTGTATGTACAGTGTTCATTTCAAACACAATAAGGTAGCATGTTGAAGTAAAATCAGCTATTAACCATGTGGCTAGACTCACCAAAGTATGTCTGTCTCAAAGATAGGAAGTTTTAATTATGCTTTGCAATTTATGGAAACATCCCTTAGATTACAGTAGATTTAAATAAATCGAGTTAGATGTGAGGGCAGAAACACCTAATATATAACAGATTCAACTACACATATGAAATGTATTCCATCTGTCTGGGTAGACTGGAGACTGGGCTAGTTTGCAAAAGTTTCTTTGAAGGACTTTAAATGGAGCACCTGCTGTGCCGACTGACATGAATACTGGGTGAAAACGTCATTCATCTTCCAACTTCCAGCTTATTTCAACTGCTTTTCGGAAAGTTACCCATTCCACAAAGTACTTCAAGACCTCAGAGCCTCGCTGTCTTTGCAACAGATGGTTTATAATCCATTTTCCTATAATCACTTTTCTTTAACTGGTTCCTCCGTTTCCTTAATTTAAATACAGCATCCCAACTGATCATGTGGTACATGAAACAGACTAAAAAGTCGTCACTCTTTTGCCATTTTGGCTCAGCCTACACTGTCTGGACTAAGACAATCAACACAGGAAACTGTCAGGCCAAGCTCTGGTGAGGCAGGCTAGCTGGCTGACATAATGATCTCCTCCCCTGTGTCAATCACCCCTCCAGGACATTAGCAGCCCTCCAGACCCCCAGTGCTAGAGTGCTAAATCTCCCACTAACGAGCCAAGCTGTTACAAGGGTGTCTAGGAGCTCTTCTCGTTGTCACAACAGAGCCAGTGCAGGCTGTGGCAGCCAGCTGCCTGTTAGCAGGTGGGAGAGGGAGACAGTACACTGGAGACAATAGAAAACTCTCAAGTCACTTGCTGAGTAAATTCCTCTCAAAGGTGCCAAGGAGAAATTACTAAAAGGCTATACAATTAGGATTATTGGTGTCTTGCTTTAAACATGCATCATTAATTAAGAAGTGAAAAAGTTCAAATACATAAAATGCTTTCGTTCTTTACTGATGAACTAAATGCCAAAAACTATTTCTATCAAGATTTTAAGAAAACTCTTTTAGGAAATGTGATTCTAGGGTCCGAAAGAACTGTAGTTAAACAAATCTCAAGCAAAATTACCAAAACCTGAAAAATCTGAAAATCACATCAAAACAAAACAAAACAAAACAAAAAATATGCCTAAAACAGTTTAGAAGGCAATGAAAAAATACAATATTTTTCTTCATAAGCAAAAATGTTTAAAAGTTAATAGCTTTTCAAAAAACATAGAGCAAACTACAACCACTGATAAAGCAAAAAGGATCCATGTGCAGCATGGGAGACAAAATGGGGCAATAATGCTACTCTTCCACTAAGAGTTTTTAAAGAGCATACCTGTGCTTCAAGTCTGACCAGCATCAACACTGCGTTGCAGTATATCACATAAGGATTCAAAACATGCTCAACTAACTCATCAGTTGCATGCAGACAGGGAAGATGATGGGTCTCATTAGCGGCTTGAGCAACAACTTTCAGGGCTAATCTCCCTTTTGCTGCTGTCAGACGCAGACGGATGTACAGCGGCACAGCGGGATCTAACAACTGGCACCGTAATCAGAGGTGACACTGAGCCTCTTTATGTTATTGTTAAAATCATTAAAATTGAAATGTATTATTTTGAGCAATTAGCACGAAAAAGCATGTCGGAATCGGGGCATGTGCACAGCTCCTTCGGAGGAGTAGTCTTAGCATTCAGAAGGCGTCTTCATCTACATAACATCACAATCAGATGCTCTCATATATGGCAGATCAACGAATATTACAGTGACTATGTTTACATAAACACAAGAAACCAGATTATTGTGAGAATCCAGGTCAAGGCAGGAAATTGGATAATGTATTTTAATGGGTTGTCTTAGTCCGATTACTCAAAAACCCATTTTACACATGATATATCAGCAGTCAGTTGCCCCTGTTAACCCCCAACATACTCTAGACTGTTACTGCTGCCAACCGCCATGCTGTAACCTGTGGGGAGCCGCTGGAGCACACCGGGCAGTCAGCCGCTGGTGGTGGAGACTTCCCTAAGTTTTCTTGCCCTGCTGCAGACAGAACTGGGTCGGGCAGCTTGACAAATAATTGAAATAGGCTGCGTCGGATGCATTTTTCGTTTCCTTATATTTTCATCAGCGACAGCATGGACATAGTTTGTAAAGAACTGTTCAACAACCATGTAGTCAGTGCAGTTTTTGTTCTCCTGAGCCATGTACAGTGTGTCTGTATGGCTCCTACTGTGTCACTGTCCTTATCCCTCCTCTTTTCCTGCGCATGCGCATAAGTAAAAAGCCAAAATCCGAGTAAAGGTTGGCATGGCCCTGTAATCGGGTTCTTCCAGGTAACCGGGTTCCTATTAATCCCTTAACCTGATTATGGAAAACAGGTTTCACCTTTACATGGCATATCTAAGATCGGATAACTATATACGTATGGAATAACCCGATTATCTGATTATTATGTCGTGTACTGCATAAACTGTTAAACTTAATGTCACAGACAAGCTTTGGTTGCAAACTGTGTGGCTTGTTTGAAAGTGAAGAGGGTGAAAATGATAGGAGGTGATTATGATTAGTCATGCTCTGCATTGCTTTGTGCAGCATTTTCCTATAGGACATTAACTGCTTAATCAGTCCATCGTTATTAAAACTGATGTCACAGATTGTGAAGGATGATAGCCTGCTGCGCAATGTAAAGTAAAAAAAAAAATTCCATTACTCTTTCTCCTGGATATGTAATTTCTCCTTACATATTAATAAACAGCAGCAGTGGGTCACATTGTACATGCATGCTTTTGTGCAGCTTTGACTGGCCTAAACTGAGATATTTTAAGATCAAATCGTTGCATTTATGCTTGTTGTTTGTCATAAGCTTTTTGCTCAATAAAGGAACATCATTTGAGTAACTTATAGATTGTGCATAAGGGAATGAGTAAAATAAATGCAAATACTTCTACACACACAGTATTTGATCCCTAAAAACATAACATTGAGGTAAGCAAGTGAATACTATTTCCCAACCCCATGTGACTGGCTCTTTGTTTTGTCTGCCCCTCAGTGGAATCTGTAAATCAGTAACCAAGTCATGAGGTGAACATTAGTGCTAAGCCGCCTTCAGCACAGCTCCATTCCTATGGGACACTCCAGAGTTTACAAAGGACCGAGCCAAGCAGCTTGTCACAGTTGGATACACCCACACTGACAACAAAAAAAATCTTTGCAAACCTAGAACAAAGCCAGAGATCCCAGCTGAGTGTGTGCGTTCATGTACACGTACAAACATTCAAACACACATACACCAATTATGCAATGTTGTAGGCATAACATTTGAGTCCTTGCTTTGAGACAATCGGAGTATTGGCTGCATCCTGTTGATTCCTCTTTACTGAAAGCGTGATTCACATGAACATTTATTTTTGCTTCAGAATTGGAGCGCTAAACTAAACCAGAGACACAATTTTTGCAGTGGCTTCGGTGTAGCTGTGCTCCTGGAACTTATAATGCTTGTGTCTTTGATCTATTTTAGATTCCCTTCTAGTGGGTAATGTCCACCAGGGAAAATAGGTCTGTTTGTTTCAATTTATGAAATGACTCAACTTGGTTTTCTTGAACTCCCAGTGAAGGTCCCTCCTTCCCTAGAAGTGAGTGTCTTTGTCTGTGCATTCTGTTCTTGTTGTTGTGTTTGGTTTTCCGGGTCCCTCCCACTCCTGGCCTCTCCTCCAATCTTCTGCCCTGTAATTACGCTTCAGGTTCCTCTGTACTTGTATCTGCCATTCATCTACTTCCCTCCTCTTTAGTCTATTATCTGGCAGGTGATTGGCCTGTGCAGTTATGAACCTATGTGTTAAGTGCTGCTGTAGAAATCTAGACAGACATTGCCCATAGGTATTGCCTCTATAGCAAAGTATTTGCTGGCATTTATAGATGGACAGTTGTGTTTAGTGCTTTGAAGCCTCAGGGCGAGGGTGGACTCCTGGACACAGTGTGATCAGTGTTGTAAAACAATGTAGACAGTTTGCACAAGAGTCATTTAAGAGGAATGGCTAATGCACATGAGTGTCAAGCCAGATTTTAAAGCAACTATGTAATGCTTTGATTTGAACATTGCTCATTAGTACAAAACTCGTATTTTGTTTGTCCATGGACTTGCGGAAAGGTAATAATTTTGCCCTTACTAGAATATAAACTCTTGAAGTACAACGCCAAGTTGTTTGGTACTTGGAATACTTAGCCCCATTTCCTCCACCGGCATAATACTTTCTCTACACCACACTAAAGTGCAGCAAAGTTCAATGCACAGGACTCACACTGTGTTTTTGTTAAACCCAAAGAGAGCCAGTGAAATACGAGAGCTGCCTTAGTGGACGGGGTCTATTTGGCGTGCCTTGGCAGCCGTATGTGACATTCACCAATAACGACAGCTGCTGGGAGAGTGAGGTCTCGTCGGTCTCAGGTTGAGACCTGGGCAGCGCGTGTGCAGAGCCCGGCTGTTGAAGAGAGAACAGAAGATATGGAGCAGCCCTGTAAATCAAACGCATACTTGCTGAGCCACATTTTGAGTCCCAGGAATAAGCTGTTATCTCAAGTGTACATTTCCCGTTCTTTGCTCAACAGGCCCATTTGTGTTTTCCTGTATGATGACCAGAACATGGAGCACGCATCCAGAGACTGTAAATTTTGAGGGTGTATAGCAGTCAACTGGGTCATATTGACAAAGACAAATGAGAAAAGCTACTATGAACTCTATTCTCAGATCCGAGAGTTTGAGTTAAATGCTCTTATTATGCATAGACCTCAACTTAACATATGAAAACGTAATGAAATGCTATATGCTGAACACATTTAGTTTTTAACATGAAAGTGTGGATTTTTTACTGCAATAGTGTAAAAAGTGTTTGCATATTGTCACTTCATCCATCTTCATGGAGACCCTCCTATCTCAGTCTCCTATTTGTTTGTTGTGTATTTTACATTAAGGACTATTATGTTATATGAGAAGAACTGTAAAAATATTACAGTGGCTGTATGTATATGCTGACAGGCTGGAGTTAAATATTTTCCAGGTTGCACACTGCAAAGCTGCAGCTCTTGAGTGAAATCTCATCCTTAGCTATCTTACCAGCGTAATTGGGTCAGATGACTAGCATACTACAGCGTTTTAAATCCCTCTTGTAAATATAGACCGGGACTTGCTGCTCTGCAATCCTGACGGCCTCAGACAGTATTTTCACTACACTGCGCTGACTGACTGTCCCAGTGTAAATGCCAATGAAGTTAATTAAATAACAATACAGAAGCTATCAAAGTAATCTATTAAGAGTGAATTGCCAATCTGGCCATCTTTGCACTAAACAATATCAGTTATGCAACACATAGCATGGAATCACCCATGCACATACAACATTTGGCAAATGCTTTTAAATTCAGTAATCACTGACAGTGTCTGTCATGGGTCCAGTTTTTGATGTTGTATCAATAAACAGCCTGAAGCGCCTTACTGACAAAGAACAGCTCACATTTTCCAGAGCTAAATAACTCAAAGTATTGAGGTGATACTATATGGTATATATCTCTAATACAATACAATACAGTAAGATTCAATACAACACAATTCAATATGATACAATAAGATATACCTCATTGTCCCAGTGGGAAATTTGCCTTGGACATCACAGTGTCTGCAGTGTAAAATCACACAAAAACAACAGCAGAAAAACAGCACATTCATCCAGTCATTGCATATGCCCATCTACATGAGAAAAACTGCACACACTGTACAATATGTAACAGTGATCAACGACAAGAAGGACAGCAATTGCATACACATATTTCAGCCTAGTTGGTGTTAAGGAGGAGCTGATTACTCAGGGTGGAGGACATGAGTTGGGTCTGAGATGTTTTTTGGGTCTGTCTAATTATGGTTTGTTGAAAATAGCCTGAAGACTGGTATGTTGACAGACTCCCATGATTTTCATGGCTGTCTGCATGAGTCAGGTGATCAGGGCCTTTGATGGTGCTGTAAGGTTAGCAAACCATGCAGAGATACCATGGCACAGGAGGATCTCTGTTATTGCATGGTAAAATGGAAGCACATCCCGGTTCACACCAACATGGACCTTCCACAACAGTTTGTTACCCATGTGGATGCATGGTGTATGGTCATGGATGACCACTGGGTGAGTCATCCCCAAGACTTGGGGTTAAACACCATCTCCCCTGTTTTTTTTTTTTTTTTTTGTGTGTGTGTTGAGGATGAGATTATGTTTGTCACACCACTGTGCACAGTTCTGGATGGTAGACTTATACACCTGCACATCAGAGTTTGTAATGGCAGTGTCATCAGAAAATGTAGTGATATATTGTTTTTCAGTATTCTGGTGGCAATGCATTCATTCATGTAGAGAGTGAACAGCACAAGTAAGCAAACACCCTGGGGCGCTCCAGTACTGATGGTCATGGGCTCAAACTCTGTTTACTCTGACATACTTGGTGCGGTTGGTGAGGAATGAATGGTACTATTTAATGATGAATGGGTTGGCACTGAGCTGATTCCGTGTGCAAGGTGTTAAATGCAGAACTGAAATCAACAAACAATAGTCTGGCATAGGCCTTGGGATTCTCCAGATGTTTAATGACCATGTGCACGATGCTGCTGGTTGCATCATCGGTGTCTCTGTGGTGTCTGTATGCACACCATAGAGACACTGACGATATTGTCAGCACTATAACACTTGACAGTACTTTTTAAATGCAGAAATTTAAATGATAATGTTTCATGATGTATGACTCACATCATATATATAATATATTGAGTGCTTGACTCACACCATTAGGGAGAGTTTATGAGATTCAGATAGTTTATTGTCATTGTCATCAACAATGAAATTACCGTTGCCACTCAAACATAAAATGGAAACATTAGCATGGTGGATTTTAATCTGAAAAGGTCAGCTCAGTCTTAGAACATGCCTACACCTAGCCCACAATATAAAATGACGTCCTAGTAGCATGTGTTGCTGCTGATCGTCAAGTGCTCGGCAAGCGTTATGAGACAGATGTTCATTCATGCACTGCGTCTTGTGGAGTCTTTCAGTAAACCACCAGCACTTGTGATTTGTGTCACATGGCTCGCACACAAGCAGTGCTTATAATGCACCTCAGATGGTTGCTCATGCCCTCTCTTTCTTTCTGTCTTAACATATGACATTTTCCAAATTACCCTGCCTTAATAACAAAAGGCCCCTGTGTCCACAGTTTTTTTTCTATAAATAAATCCAGTTTTCTTGCTAGCTACTGTAGATTATTGTGGCATTTTCCTCCCAGTGCTTATAACTCACTGCAAAATTGTCACATTGTGCAAAGGAAAACACTACATTCTTCACAGCTCTTAAGAAAAATATATGTACAAATTAAAGGTGAAAGTGAAATCCTCTCATTACAGCAAACATTTAGATGTAGGTAGACCACAAATTTGTCAAAGCTCAAGCCATCCTCGATTATTTAAGAAACTTTTTTTCCCACTCTGAAAAGCAAAACTTTTCTAAAACCTTTTCTTACTTTATTTATCAGTTTGCTCTTGCAAAAAAGAAAAAAAAAAAAAAAAAAACAATAGTGCAGTTTTCATAACATAGTGTTTATTGTGGTCTTTTGTCTCTAGGCCTACATATATAAAGGCATACCTTTGTATGTGATCAGCTATTGTTTAATCTCTACAGAGCCTCCCACTCAATAAAACTCAGAAAGACTAATATATTTTTACTAATATGCCTCAAGCTATGTTCACTCTACCCTTTACAATCTTTTCCCTGTGCATGTCTTAAAGTGGTGATGTTTATATTGGTCCCATTCCCAAAGAAACCCCTGAGGACAACCATTTTCCCCCTCAAGTTGCTCTGTCATTTCTTAAATTAGATGGGTCGCAAGGTTTGGCTGATTCCTATCTTTGGTGAGCTAGTAATTGTCTCTACCTCCTTGACATTTCACAGTTTTCTCATGTGTCTACATCCACATGTGATGTGGGAGAAAAAGAAAGTTTGGAAATGCGTACCTAATTAATGTTTACTGCAACTTTTTGTGTAGGCAGGGGGTCTCCTTTTCCTGTTGTCAAGACTGAGAGTTAAGTAATTTAGAATGTTATGTTCTTACTCCAACATCAAAGAGTGAATCCAGTCAAAAAGGTTTATTGATATAAAGCATGTGCTGTCCCTGATTAATGGTTAATCCCTCTGCCTCACATTTGGCAATATACAGCAGAATGAGATCAGCATAGCTTCTGTTTTATATTATGATGTGGGTCTGTACTTGCCAACCTTGAGGGTCCAAAAGCAGGGAGAGTTTCAGACCTAAAAGTGGGTCTGGGGGTCATCTTTGAGAAATGTTCAGCATTCAGAGTCATTATGTCCTGCATTCCAGTGGATTTATATGTATAAAACAATCAAAATATCAACATGCTTTAAATACATTTACATTTATTAACAGTTTGCATTTTAATTTAAACATGTCTCTTACAGATAAATTTAATGCCTAACCATGCTGCTATTTTTGTCACAGATAAATGTGCAGTGCTTAGTGGTCTGAAGCACTATGCTTAAAGGAACATAGGAACATGCAGACTCATTTCTATTTCTTCTATCTCTCATGTCTTACACATTCGACTAACCATAACTGAATTGATAATGTCACCACTGGCGCTATGTTTCTAGTGTAAAATATTTTGTTGTCATATGTAAAAAGCAGTGATACTTGACAGCCTGGATTTTTTGTGACTGTAAGAATATAAGAAATGAGCAGATTTTGAAACTTGTTCAATATATGGTAGGAAAATAGGATAAATAACACTACAGAAAATCACAGGAAACGTCTCAAAGGAATATTGGAATGGTTGGTATGTAAGGCCATCCTATTATATTAGTCAGTTTAAGGATTGGCACTATCTAAATGTGAGGGTTATTATCAACAATTCAGCATGTAGTTTGAAGTGTCAACTGATGTATTGAGTCAGTGATGGGATTCATAATTGTTAAGTTGGTATTTATAACAGCATTAGGCACTAGTGAGGCAAGCTGCCATAAAAGCAGTACCCTGAGACCCGCTGGGTCTTCTCTGGTGTCAGGTGAAACACTGCAGTTTCCTGTTGATGACTGCGCTGTGGCCTAATAACTAGATTATGACATAATAATGGCTCTATCACATGACAGCCTAGAGCAACACATCACTGATTTTCTTCGCTCTTCTTTCCCCTTTTTCTCCCTTGTTGGCTGAGCAAATGAAGTGCAACACTACAGGCAGATCCAACTTGTTTAGGAATTTGGTGCTGATGACCAGGTGCCCCTCTCCCTGCATTAAATAGGTTATGAAGATATCCTTACAATTTGAAATAATGCAGCCTATCACTTACTCATGTTATCTAACAATCCTGTATTCACACACATTCTACAGGCCTTGGGTGGACTTGAATGTCTTAATAGAAATATAAATGCATGTGAATGCTAGTGTAAATCTTTTTTCCTTTGAATATGAGGACTAAATTAATAGATTACCTCAGACGACAGAGGATATACACTTCTGTTTGTAATTTCATCCCAAGAGAGCCCCCTCCCCCTCCAACAGAAGAAGGGAGCTGTACAATCCACATTGTTCTTTATGTCTAATGCAAGACAGATGTGGCCGAGTAGTGAAGATTCCCACTGAAGTCTTTGTGCTCCCACATCACTTTGTCTCATTACCTTCCATTATTGTGCTTTGACATCTATTCAGCACTGTTTAATCATCTTAATTTGTTCTCCATTAATGGACAACTGTCCAAGTAGGTAGAAATGTACAAATGCACAGCAGTGCCAGTTTGGGTAATCTTTTGGAAATGTGGATTGCATATGCAAGGGTTGGTCATCAGACAAGTATAATATTTAATCAGTTTTGTGTACCTGTACAACTTGATGTCAGTGAAACTGGAAAGGCCAGTAAATACCAGAGCATAGCACATTGCAGGAATACTGGTTCCACTTGTTAATAAAATGTTTTTCAAAAATAAGCCAGTTTAGTGAGCCTACAAATGTCCTTAAGGGGAAAACCACTCAATTTTCAAATCAATTTATCTTTTTGACATAGGGAGCCAAATCTATAAAGCTGACCTGGTCAGTGATTAGATCTGATTAGCCAAACAAGAGAAGACAGATTAATGATCGCTGATAGATGGATAAGTGATTGTTGCAGTTCTTTGAATTTATGTCAGTGGGCAGAGATTGCAATGGGGGATGTACATCCTGCCTATCAGAATAAACACGGATGATATAATGACAACTACAGCAACAACTTTGTTCACCACATGGTTACTTGGCAAGCTGAAAGACTAAGATGATTCAGCTGGAAAGTTAAGTTGAAACTAGCTTGTCCATTAGAGGAATCAGTTTGCAAAACGCAAGACTGAAATGATGCAAGCAGAGGCTCAAGACACGGCAGGAAGGAAGAGTCAAAATGAGCCCTGGATGATCATACCAAACAAAATACTCAAGTATAAAGAGGTGGTGAAGCCAAGACAAGATGTAGCTCCAGTAGCAGGGAAGCTGAGCAGTAAGGGAGATAGATTTAACCGGAACCAAAACTGACACCAAGTGCTCATAGTCACAAACAATTTCATTGACAACACCAGTCCAAAACTGCTTGGTGCTGTTGTTCAGAGTCCAGTGGAGTCATTGTGTCATGGTAGGATGCAGCCGACATGGACTTTGCCCATACAGAGATTTGAGTTCATTTATTAAGGAACCATGGAATTGCGGACAGACTGTTCATCAGGCCATCAAGATAGCCTGAGAAAGAGCCAAAGGCAGTAGCCCAGCAGCTACTGAATTCAGTTTGTACATTTCATCAGACCTACACCATAAGGTCTAGTTTTTTTTTTTTTTTCCTGTTTCCTTTTGCACTGTGGGCTTTCAGGGGCCAGGTTGAAATGTACTTTATGTACTTAAAATGAGTCCAGATTATGCAGCTCAAACTTTGGGAGCAAAGTTGATTTTGAAGTTGCTGTTGACATAATTTGGTGTTGATGTGGATGAAGTAGATACTGGTATTCAAGCAACTGGCAAAAGAAATGTAATCATAACTGTAATACAGCTGGTATTGAGAATTTTGCTTGTTGTGGTATTTTAAGATTTGCTCTGTTGTTAAAAGTCTGATTAGTACAAAATGCAAGGATAACGAAGTGCATCATGTCTATGGTGAATGTGAGAGGTGACAATAGCTTAGTTTTGTAAGAAGTACCTCATGACACTGATCTGAGCAATAACCTGTCTGACAGCTTTTGTTCTCGGTTGCAAACGTTTCCTCTCTGAATTTCTCAAACAACTTGTTCAGCAGGTATTCTGGGTCATCTGCAAACACAACACTCACACAGTGAAATTTCAAATCACTATACTGCCATGTACACCCATTGAACTTTGTCTACTCATATCAGTCTTGTCTGTTGAGCATTTTAGATGTATTTATATTGATATATCCTACAGTTCAACGCATGTTGACCTGCACAATACTACCTATGTTATCTTTAATTGGAGCACAGAGTTAATTTAATGATTTGACTCGAACAGGCCAAACAACTGCTGTCAGCACAGGTCTTTGTCAAAAGTTAAGTCTATTTATGGTGAGCCTTGCCTGTAAATACAAAAACTAAGTCAGCAGAACATGCCTATTCCTCAGAGCTCTTTCCATTTATGTCAGTGCAGATTCATTGTTTCCCAGAAGAGGTCAATCCCAGTAATGGCAAAATAGTAGATCATTACCCTATGCAAGTCTTATATTTCCCTTATTGACTGTAGAGGAACACTGTACCATGTGTAAGCAAACCCTGCAAAGCTCATACAGAGAGTCTAAACGTATCTCTGTGCCTTCAAGCTACATCACATGGAGGTTCTAATTAAAAAGTGGGCTCTTGAGTGCACAAAACACACAGAAACCCAATAACCTGCCCCCAGCCCCTCACAATACTGCACTTTTCCTTCCTATCTGCCTGTCTTTTTCCTACCAACCCTTTGTCTATGCAACAGTCAATATATCTGACTAACTTGATGAACTGCGCAGTGCAAAGTTAATTTCTTTCAGAGTGCATGGTAGCCATGGCGACCATCTTATTAGCGCTCCAAAGCCCATCTGGTCTAAACATTACCCCAGCACGGCTGACTGGAGAATAGCCTGCTTTGCCGTGGTGTGCACATGTGCTTTATGCATTGATCCTGGCAGTAAATCAATAGTGCCACATATTCAGAAACCTACATTTGCACTTGCACATATCAACACCTTTGCAATTGTATTTTGGAAGCATTGTAAGCTGTAAAACCTTAAGTAGCACATTTCCATCCCACTTATTACTGAAGTAGGGTTGTTTTATTTAGATTGTACAGTCACTATGCTATCTCTGTATTCTGTCATGTCATGTCCCTTTAAATGTGCCTTTTAGATAGAGCCTTAGCAAGAAGGAAGTTTTTTTTTTCACCTCTTCTTCCTCAAGACACTTCTTCCCATGAAGACAATCTGGCATGAGAAGGAAAATGCACATACACAGCTAATGGATGAGCCAGCTAAACCATGCCCATGTTTCTTCAATTCAATGTTAGCCTGCAGGTCTTGGCATGTGCTTAGCTCACAGGCACATTTATTTAGCAAATATTTCCTTTCTGTTTGCATGATCCAGATCCAAACCAGCATCCAATTAAACAGGAAGCGGAGGTGAACAGTAAACAGAGCAAAGGGAAACATTATTGTAAGAGGGGAAATTAAAACATGGCACACACACACACACACACACAAGCATGGCAGCGGAGGAATTCTAAACGGACTCAATACCAGGGCAGATCGCAGTGACATGGAAAACTAAGCTAACTCAAGGAGCCAGAAAAGGATAGTGGCTTGTCAAGATCAAAAGGAAGGAAAGTTTGCACATCGAGTCTCCTTTCCTCTTACATTCTGTTAATGTAAAATCAAAGATGCACTGGAGTGCCCAGGCTAACAGTGAATGAGAAATATTGGCAGGGTGCTCTTTTGTCATCTGGACAGAGAATGTAGTGATATTCTTTCCCTCATTGGTTTCCAAGCAGCCTAACCTAAGCCACTGTTGCTAAGCTCCCTTTTTCCCTCCACCCGGTGGGGAGCACGTGACTCTCATTGAATAGAGATCAGAAATCCTTCTGAGTGAAGCATATTTTCTGTGATTCATTGCTTCCACAGAAGGGCATCTAGACCCCTCACTGCATCTCACACAACTCAGCAATTCATCAGCAATGCGTCCATTTTTCTATAATGATGACCATTTTTCAAGCGCAGTCTGAATATTGTTGCAGTGACCACTTTGACAAATTTTGTTATTCAAATATGGCAGAGCTGCGTGAATCATCAGTCATGTTCCACTGTGTAGCAGATTTATGCTTTCCTGTACAAAGACTGTTATTCTCTCTTCTGTGAAAAACTGCCAAATCTGTAGGTCTGTCATTGGGGTATAAGGTTTGATTGCAGGTCTCACTAAAGCTGAATCATGTCAGAACACGGCATATCATTTCGTCCAGGAGTCTCTTTCCATTTGGAGCCGGTGGTAAAAATCAAACTTCCCCAATGGAAATACATTCATGGGTGCAAAACAAATGGATTGTCATTAAAGGGGCACAACTTGGAAAGACACAGCTGCTGCACCAGTGCATTCCACAGAGGAAACTTAATATTGAGCCTGAGCCACTTGAAGCCTTCAGAAGTAGTTAGTGATGTCATTCAAGTCCTTTGGTAGGGTTACGCTTCTAAATGACATTCAGGGCCAGCTGTCTTTCTTTGTGCTCCTTGTGTAGACAACGGGGGGCCATAGGGCCTAACCTTTTCAGTGACAGCTCCTAGGAGCAAACCAAGTATATCTGACAGCCATTTCAGAGCAGGGCAAACAGCCATCAGAAGCAGTTGTTTAGATCGCTGTGGTCCTCTTTGAGACTCAGCTATCATGAGGGAGCTTTGCAGATCATGTGACAGAGGCATTAGTTAAATGGAAATTCCTTTTTGGCTTTGACCTAAATTATCCTAGTTTTATGTTGATCAAAAGATGCACTGTGACAAGAAAGGCTATCACCCCCCTTTGATTTTCCAATGTGCCTCTCTTTCTAGGATTAGATCTCTGAAGAAGTTCCCTTGTGTCCACAGACTCGGTTTAACAGGAAATGACTGACCTCTTTACATTTTTGGCAGAGTTTGACTTTGGGTGTGGTAAGACCCCAGCTTGGTCACTTTTCAGTTTTGCAAGACATCTTGATGCCCTGTATGTATGTGTGTGTGTGTGTGTGTGTGTGTGTGTTTGCAAGTATACTATACCCCTGCACACACTGTCACACCTATATGTTACAAGCTACATCTTGGCATGCTGCAGGGTCACAAACAGGGAAAGAGGTATCTTCCACCCACCATCATGCCAATACTAACATTTGTGTCTGCATACTTCAGTGTTATAGACTGCTAAATAACTCTGTGCCTTTCACTCTCTTTTACAATTTTTATCTGTGGCAAAAAGAAAAGGTGTACTAAGTTTACTTGTCAAAGTTAGTTTTCTCAACAAACACACCTTAGCTCAGACATCTCCCACATGTTGCAAATTATATTTACCCATGAATTATCACTTCCTCAGACAAAGTTCACCACATCAAAACAGCATGATGCCAGCCAACGTGAAGGAATTTCTAATGGAAAATGTCCTTGTGCACCGAACAAAGCCCTCAGTGGCGTTTGTACACGCGCCAGTTGGTCGAGTTTGTGTGCTGACACACTTTTTATGTCACAGCTAAATTTAAAAGGAGTTGATGAGATCAGCTGACTCAGCTCTGTGATGATGTGCGTCCTTTCATTCCATAAACGCTGATCTGATCTTTGAACTGAATGCCACGGCATGTTACGTTAAAACCGAAACTGTAATGCCAGTGGACTCTCCGGATTTGGCAGAACTGAGGTCTTCATTTGCCCATGAGGCCGTGCATTAACCAAGTAGCGGTAACCAAGGAAGCCGCTTGCCTTCAGCATTGCTACGCTCTGGGGTACAGACGCTACCTTGGCTTTACCTCTTTATTGCTTTCTGACGCTTTAGTTCTGGTGGCACAACCCACGACGGCAACATTCAGACAGATAGGCTACGCATTGGAGGGACGGCCTGGCGAAAGGCGGGAAGAGATGCTATTCGCTTTGGGCTGGTTACGTAATATCTCACTTGCCTCTCTCTCTGCGGAATGCCAGGATAGTGTTTGTAAACAGAGCGGCCATGTGCGTGTGCTCACGTGGAGAAAGCTTTTGAGTCTCTGCCCTCGCCGGCTCACCCCTGAGGTAAACCCTGACATCGATACATGCTCACAGGGCCAGCAACACTCCCTCCGGCCCAGTGCCACTCAAACAGCCTTATCACTCGCAACCCATAATTACACCTCAGCCCAGCTAACGAGGCAGGACCTCTTCGAAAAGGAACCCGAGCACGATAAAGCTGGGATTCACCATGCATCTAGTCTTGTAATTATTGATAATAGACATGTTTTTTTAGGCAGGCTCATTAATAGGACATTATTATTACACAGTTTCAGCAAATGCAGACAAACAGAGCCTTTCCACACCTAGGCCGTACTTATATCACATTCTCGCTAACACGGCAGAGAGAAAAATGCCTGTTTGGATTTGGCGCTTACTCTGGATTTTAGTGGTAATTATGGATAATAAATCTATTTTTGTGATTCAGACATCATTATTACATTTCAGACAGGATAAGCACATAACCTCATTGAAACTGCAGTGTTTCCCAACATTTCTAGAGCCAGTCATATAACATGACAATGTTCAGTGAGCCACATTGTGTGGATGTAAAAATTAATCAAAGCTTGGGTAATCTGTAAGAAAAATGGTAAACGGCATAGCAAGATTGTGCTTAATAATACAAAATACAATAAAACACAAATAGTGTGTAAGATTGTTTATCTAAAACCATCAGGAATGAGGGAAATAAAAGCCTGAAATGTAAGATGACTGAGGCCAAAGTTCATTCAAAATATTAAATGGATGCTCTGTGCAATGCTTTAACTAAATGTGTCAACAAGATAATGCCACAATTTTACTAAGTCGATGTTCAGTTCAGCGCAAATGTCTGAAAATCAGAGTCTACTTTATGGCACTACATTCCAGTGCATTAATATGTGATGGTGGTGTGCTGCTTCACTCTCTATGGAAAAACAACCCCAATAGCAGACAAGAGAGAAATCAATATTGCAGCGATCAATACGACACTCAGTATCTCGCCATTTTGTCTCAGGAAACTAGTCAAGCCAAGGCCAGCCAGCAAAGCAAAGGTAGTACAATCTAAAATGTCCAACCCTGCCACTGGACCTGTTCCACTGTGTCATTTCTGCAACAGCCCCAGGGTGGAAATATGATGCGTGGGCTGGACAGAGAGGGTCAGAGGTTAGGGCTTGGGTATTGTAACTGGACAGCATTGTTGTGGAATACTATGGCAACTGGACATTCTTCTCGAAGGTGGTATTGTCTTTACCCTGGAAGTGACATAAAGGGGACTTACGGCCATGACGAAGGAGCAATCCAACCACACTGCTTTATCTGTGTGTATGTGGATGGATGAGAGCAGCTATGTCCATGTGATTGATCTATCTAGCCCTTCCCCCACTCAGCTCCCTGAAGACCTATTGAAGGTCTGGTGTCTTTTCAGTGCTGATGTAACAGCAGTCATGCAAGGGCTCATGAAAACACCTCCAGTAGGACCGTGTGTTGTTAGGTTTATATTTTAATGTGGCAGGATTCGCAGTTTGAAATCAATACAACTGAATGCAACACAAACTAGACCATACCTTCACAAGTATTAACTTTGCTTACTTAGCAGCACTACATGGTTTTGCAATGAATGGTTATTTCTCAGGTTAAAATAAACAATCAGACCGGTATTTGAATTTTTGTCCTGACCTGATCTTTCGTAAAAGACATAGTTATCAAATGGACACCCCCTCTCCATCCTAAAAAAAAAAAAAAAAAAAAAAAAAAAAAATACAACAAAACGCCTGGGTCACCTGATCTCAAGCAGTCAAAACACACTTTATATGAAGACTATGGAACACACCCCTGCTTACGCACTTGTGTTGACACTACACAGTCACTGGCCATGCTTGCCGTATCAAAACAGAGTCATGCCATCGCCTCAGTGGAACACACACACCGCCATTGTTGTGTCCAAAACTCTTGACAGCTCGCTGGGACTAAAAACAAGACCCATTGCCAGTACAAGCACCGAATATTTTAGAGTTGAGAGTGCTATGTGGAGGCTACATGTGTTGCACAAACATCAACCACAAAAACGCAGCATGTACACGCAAACTTTTAAAAGAAATGCTAAGAGAGAAATGTGGAAGATTGGCTAATAGAGACTTGAGTTCCCCTCTGTCCTCATGCAGGGATTAGGCTTGGTGGTTGTCCCCCTGTCATTTGACAAGAGCTGTCTTCTTTTGCCTCACTACTCAAGCAGCTTCAACAGGACAAGGCCTTAACTGGTAGTTTTACGTCTTAGGGCTAATTTAAGTGAAATACTGAATTCCTACATTGTTCAAGCATTAGCATTATGCAAATAGTCTGTGCTGTTTCTTTTACAACCCCCAGTTAAGAGTCACCTATTATGCTTCCCTTTGCATGCATGCCTTATTTTGAAATTTCACCCTAGGCCAAACTGTGGCTGTTGAAGGGTAACATTACAACTGCTGTTAGTGGAATACACAAGTCAAATACACAAAGCTTTGGCAAATCTGATGGATTCTAATGGGCCATTCTAATGTTAATTTTAATGTAGAATTTAGCGAATTCAGTTTAGATAATAAGGAAAAAAAACATCCAATTCCCTATTTGTTGATTCAAGTGCAAGTGAGACCCAGTTGGGGAGATAAAAACAAATCTGCTAAAACCACTGTTAATTGAGATGTTGTGTTCCAGGATTTTTCTATTGCTGAAAAATAAGCCTGCCAGTACAAACCTCTAATCACTTAGAGAATGTCACTGATCTATCTCACAACTGTCACTTGATTATTCTCTTGTTATTCAACCAATTTCACTATCATTGCAGGCATTAGGTCACCAGGCTCTTGTTCCAATAACAGTGAATACGGAACAACACACATTACATACAATCACAGGACGATACAAATGTGTAGCCTACTTTTTCAAGGTTCAGGGATAATATGTCTTTCTTTCACACAGACAAACACACACACCCACACACACACATCCATACACACTCACAATTCCCTTTGTATTGTTAATAACCTATTTGTCAATAGTTCTGTTCCAAACAGAATTCAATATTATTGGAGATATACCGCAACCTGGCTACTGTGAGCTTTATTGTCATGCTACTAATGGTTTAAAACAGCTTATCAACTTCTTGCATAAATAGGATATTTGTTGGTGCTTTCTGGTAATAATCCCTTGTTTAAAAAAAAAAAACTTGCTTCAGAATTGCCATTCTTGTTCCCCCTGCTAATGGTGCGGTGGGATTGAGTTTCATTTCCTTCAGAGCTTTCTGACCTTGTCTACCTTCACTACACTGTCACCACAGTTCTGTTCTCTTTTGCCTCTCCTTGGGACTGTGCTTGCCTTTGTGTCTGCTTGTCATTCAGCAGTGAATGCAATGAAAGCTGATTCACTGAGATGCACAAAGCCAGAAGCTATCCCTGTTCCACTGCTATTCACTATGCACTTACTGCTGCACAGGTCCAGGTAGACTTTTACTCTTCTGCTTACAGCCTCCCTATTCAACAGCATATAAAAACGCATACACAGCCGTGGAGCTCAAAATAAGATGATATGGAAGGTATAACTGCTTGCATCATAGCTGCCTGCATCATAAATGTATCTCCTGAAAAATAAAAACAGTCCCTAATTGCTTTTAATTACAGATGAATGTTAAAATATGTGTTTCCAATCTCAAAACAAGCACACATAGCCTTAATTCACATTTAAAGACACATTTAATACTAACTGGACAGTGAAACATGCAATGGTGAGATGTTAAGAAAAAAATGAGAGCATTACATGCATTTGTGATAATGCTTCAAGAAAAAGTCCTGAACCGGCAGAGTAAGGATACCATTTTCTACCGAAGATGCCTTCAAAAGCAACACGAGTGTTAACTGAATGCCGAACTCCTAGAAAACCTAAACGATATCTCTCAGCTTCAGCTGGCAAAAAAAAAAGAAAGAAAATCGTCAGCCATGTTGGAGTAGCTTTATCTAATATCCCCTCCTTATTATGTTGGCTCTTGCTTTTACGGTGGGGGACATTTTCAATGCCTTGCCTGATACAAAACCACCAAAAATACACCCAAGGTTAAAGAGGAAAGGGGCAAGCAGAGTATAAAACCACAAAGAAAATTCTCACCTCTTTTTATGTCCCTCCACTTTGTAGAAATTCCAACCAACCGTCTGGATCTCCTCTTTAACAAATCCTAAAGGGCAGCCATCTTGCCTCCTTCTGTTCTTCTATGAAACAGACTATCCTCCACATCAATATTCATGGAAACCAGTCTGACGTCGGCTCTCATCATCAGGAGAAGCCCGGGTGTCGCTGTTGGCCAGCCTGAGAAGTGCACACATATGTGACTCTGGTGTAAGGCAGCAGAGGCACGCAGAATGGACAAGATGTGTGTGCGGGTCAGGGGGACGAGCCTTGCTTTGCTGGCAAACTCAAATAATCACAAAATCACTTTCCTGCTGAGTCCTTCCCACACAAAGGGCCAGGTTTTCTCCCCCCACCCCCCTTCCCTCTTTTTTTTTTTCTTCTTCCCTCAGCCGCACACAATAGTGCACACTATTATGGCTGCCCTGAAGCACTGGAGTGGATTCAGTGAGCAGGACAGGACTCCACCCCGGTGCACTTTTAAGCTGATATTGCACTGGGCTTAACTGTCTGACTGGGGAAGAGGAGAGGACGCTCTCTCCACCCCCCCTCTATTTTCAGACAGGAAGGCAAGTGACTGAGGGGTTTTTTTCCCTCGCTTTTCTCTCTCTGTGTGTCTTGACTTCCTGGTTCTTTCATTTTCTCTGAAGCTGTCATAGGTTACAGGAGTTCCCCTTTGGCATAGCAGTATTCACTACTCGAGAATTACAGCAACAATCACATGAGGACAGCTTGGAGTCCCACCAGTTGAGCAATGCACTCATTTTCAACGGCTGTGTCTTATTTTGGTACGCCTCGGCTGCCAGGCTCATTTTTAGAGTGGGGCGTAAGACAACTCTCTAGTCTCCATGCAAGCAGCATACTTCTCTTCATGTGTCTGCCAAGACCCACCTCCTGTTGACACTGGCCACGTGGGCTGGCAAGAGATAGTTAGAGAAAAGGGGATGAGGGTGATTTAAAAGGCAAACTCAGCAATGCAAGGTGTTGGAACTGCACAGACAAAAATGAGTTACTATGAGACATGTAGTTAAACATTTACAGTACTCAGGCAGAGGTTTTGGAATAGGTCACCATCACAGTTTAGTTATTATATGTTGAACTAAAAGTCTGAATTTCAGTGTGCAAGGGTGTATGAAGGCATTCATATTAATTTTTTGTCACACCTTTGCTCTGGTAATGACCGCACCATACATAACTTATGAAATATTCATCCAAGTGATGAAAATGGAACAAAGGAAATGAGGTTTTTTTTTGAGTGAAATATACATTCATTCGCATTAGTCCATGTGTGGCGGAATAATTTATCATACAAATACTTTGGCCGCAGTCCTGACCACCACATTTAAACAGTGGATCCTGCACTCAGCTTACTTTTTAATTCCCCCTTTCATTGTGCGGTGCAGATTTTAACAGGTGGGTCTTGTCTGAAAATAATCTGCTTTTGGCTCCAATCCAGGTTTAAAGGGAGACCCCACCTCTTTCCCGCCGGCCTCTGCCTAGCTGCACTGACATTTGTTGACTCAATAGTTTCAGGCTCAGAGCAGAAAAGGAGATTTGTTTTTACACAGAATGGGGGAGGGGAATAGGCAGAGAGAGAGGAAGGAGGAGTCACCCAAGCTGCAACACAGACACTCCGAGGACAGAATAGACCCTTTTACGTCTATTTTGACTCCCTGTTTTATGTAACTCAGCAGTTCTTCATCTGGGTGCTGAACTGAATTCTACATTTCTTTCAGCCATATTATATAATAACAATTTGTTTCGTCCTGGCTGCTGCTGCTGGGACTAATAAAGTAGCACCTACACTGAATGTACAAAATATTAGAGACATTCACTCTTTTCAACAATGAGCTGAATTTAGGTAAAAGCCATTATGTACTACTGAGTCTCCTTATTACATTGCCACCAATTGCAAAGGAGCAAATGTTGTTAAAAAAAAAAAAAAAAAAAGACGCAGATAGAGGATTTTTAAAGATTTGAAATAACTAAGATGTGGATTTTGCAAAAGGTGTTGCATGACAGTATCAGGAGGGTGTTCCTAATATTTTCTGCAGCCACACAGTGAATAAGAAACAACAGCTACTTGCAGGCCTTTAGTAAGCACATGCTATTTTACATGAGTACAACAGTGCAAAAGTAAAAGCAGAAGGACATGCATTCAGAAAGTGGTTTCTGAAGCATCATTCCTAGGTGATAAGATGTTAACTGAATCTTGAGTCTCCTTGGTAACCCTGAGAGTGGCATGTTTATGCTTGTCTTTGCTGTTTGACCTGATTTGCTTAGATAGCGATAATGTTGACAGCAGCCATAGTCCAGCTAATGGTTGGAGGGCTTGTGACTGCAAGGCCACCAAGTTAAATCCCCAGAGCAGTTGTGACTATCTGGAACAGGGAGGTAAATGAAAAGCCCTTTACCCCTCCTCAACAACTGCTATCAAAGCGCCCCTGAGCAAGGCAGTTAAGCTACAACTGGTCCAATGAAGCAGTTCAGTGATCAGCAGTGCAAGACTGTCAATGGTTGTTTGTACTGGGCAGTTTCCTGGTGTGAGTGAGTGTATGTGTGTAAAACTCCCTCTCCCTGCAACTGCTCCCCCAGGCCATAGCTGTAAACAAGAACGTGCTTAGTCAACTTGCCTGATTAAATAAGGGTAAAATACACTTTTGACTTTTCAGAGAGCATTGTCCTAAGAAGTTGCAGTGAAGTCCAAGACATGGGGAACTCTCTGAAATTTGAAATATGTTAGTAATTTTGAGCGCCATCCATTTTTCCTCTCTGAATTTAATTAATTTATGTTGGATGATTATTAAAATGTGCCGGGCTTGGTTTGCAGCACAGTGCTCCAGCACACACACTGCATTTATCAGTATCTCTTATCTTACAGGCTTCTTAAATGGTCACACTGACTTTTTGGTATGTGTATTGTGACTGATCAGGCAGCAGCGCTTCTTGCTGTGCTCAGTCCACTGACAGCTACTGTAATTCGTAAATCACAGATTATCTTGTCATTCCTGTCCTCTTGCCTCTTGTTGTCATTCTTTTAATGGAGGGGAGGAGTGTGCTGTCACCTTATTTGTGGACAGAAAGGTGTTGCTCCATGCTGACAAAGGGGAATCAAAATTTAGGCACACTTGTCACTTGACTGATTTCACACCTAAACATGACTGTGAGCATTAGTAAGGGATTTAAACTGTTGTTCTTGTGGATCAAGGATCAGCATGAGGGGCCCAGTGCTCTTCGTGACTTAAACTGATGCTTAGCAAAACAAAGGCAGGATCCTCTGCTGGACTCTAGAGGTAAAAGATCTGGGCTGCTGGTCTTGACATGATTTATGTCAGCGTGATGTCACACAGTGACATACCTACTTTCTTAACAAGAGCCGCTATCTTCAGTCTTTAGTGTTAAACTGTTTTGGAAACATTGGTTCACTCTTTTTTTCAGAGGAAACTCAGTGAAACCACAAAGTAAAATGTGCTATTCATATCAATGTTTTGCCTGCTATGTGAAAATAAAAAAAATAAATAAAAAAAATAAAAAAAGTAACAGAATAAAGTGTTTAGTGGGAAAGACACCAAGTATGTCTCCCTCATTTTCCAGTATCTTAAAGGAGCAAAGTACACACTGGTCATAGTTCTGTAAAATTGATTGTGTTAGAGCAATCATTGACATGAACTAGCATATGCATCATTTATAAAGCCACAGCCCTTTATTAAATCTGTAATATGGACTTTAAGGACTTTAAGGAATTCAAGTTTTTGTTAAGGGTGCCCTATGTAAAATAGCATTGAGGTGACCTCTAAATCTGTCTACCTTTAAAATCTACTGACAAACTGCATGGAATGAGCATGGAATTTAGTGGGTGAGTCTACATAGTTATTATTGGCCTGACTTTTTCACAAATTACAGGCTTATTGTCAACTGAGTCTAAACAGACCAGACTGCAATCAGCCCTCAATTTTGCAAAGTCCACCTTTAAACCTTTAAATAGTCAATGCTTTGACCACATGTGACATGTTTGACTCCTATTCAACGAACAACAGCTTTTTTTCCCTGTTAATTTGTAAAGAAACCGATTTCCTTAGTGCCAATCATATTTACTTATTTATTTATTTGTTTATTTATGTATTTATTTATGTAAGCTTTGTAGCAGGGATATGGTGGTTGCAGGCTGGTTGAACATCTCACACTCTCATTTAATCATTTAGCCACATTTTCAGTACCCAAAATTATTCACAGCCATATCTTCAAGTTACATCCAGTTCTGGCAGTCCTAGTTCTAGTTGTGCCTGGTTATGTTTTGCTTTGATATTGGGTGTGAATCATTTATGCATGTCCTAAAAGAAGGGGAAAGATGTGCGATGAAAGCACTGATTTACAAATGACAGCTTTTTAAATTGGCCTGAAGGCGGGAGAAAAGGTGACATTTGAGGTGCTATAGGAGCCACCGGGGCTCGTTGTCAAGCTGACAGGGCCAACACTTCTCACAAAGCACCAGCAGTTTTAGCTCACCCATCACACTTGGAGGAAATAAACACACTCACATGTGCAGTTACACGTGCACACACAGAGTCTTTACACTGGGTAATAACTGGGTATCTCCTGCTTGAACCAATACACAAGCAACTAGCCACAGGACCCCCCCTCCCAACAAGATGTCACCCAATGCTGCACCTCCCTCCTGTAGTTATCTTAAAAGACAAGGGAGAGTCGTTAGTGCAGGGCTCACATAGCCTAATTGTTTAAGCCACAGTAGGGGATCTGGGGGAGGGTAGTGGGGATGGGAGTTTAAAGGAAGAGAGGGAGAATATAGTCTAATGAACTGGAAAGTAGAATTCTCTAGTATTCTCTAATGTTGAGGTTTTTTTTTTTTTTTTTAGGTTTTTTTTTTAACTTGATCAACCCATTGCACATTTCTTGCACACTTAAAGTTGTGGCACTGATGCTCAGCTCTAGGGCTTTTGTCCCACTTTACAATGGCTCTGTGTCCATGGTGTGTGTGTGTGTGTGTGTGTGTGTGTGTGTGTGCGTGCGTGTGTGTGTGCCATCTAATAATTGACAGAGTTCCTCCCTGGGCACAGCAGGGTTGGACAAGGCCAATCAGGGCCAGCCGCTGTTCCCGTGGCGACCAACTGCTTCTGAGAGGTTTAAGAGTTGGTTCCCGCATTCAGTCTGCAGGTGCCTCTATCCACCCCTCAGACCGCCCCCAGCTGAATCCTCCAAAGGCACGACCGTCTATTCAGGCTGGGGAAGCCGTTTTTACCAGCTGTGAGAAGAAGTTCCCCTCCTACCTCCTCAACCCTTGGTCCCAGAGGGAAATCATAGCTCCGCCGCCGGTCATTTGGATCACGGCTGTGAGCCAGTTTCTGCTCTCACTGCAGATCAAAGCCACATCACTCCTACCCATCTTCTAAATGCATCTGAGAGAGAAGACATTAATCCAGTTAGCATGCTGTTTGAGCCTGTCCAAAGGCTTCGTTCTTCGAATGGACATGCGGCATGAAAATGTTATGCACGCTCATGGTTTAAGAGCATCTACAAGTTGTCAGTCTCATTTGGAGGAGCCATGTAAATCAGGAGGAAGTAGGTTACCAAATTGTCCATATCATATCAGATTTGGAAAGCGTGTCATGCAATTTAATAGAGAAATAATCATAATTCCCAGGCTTTTCAGGATTAGTATCCACTTGGCATGGTCTGAATTACTCCTACAGTGAAGCCATGCTGTTTGTTAACTGCATGCTCCAGCATTTGGCATGGAGTAGAGGATGACCCCTACTGGTGGAGCATGAGGACCTCCAGTGCATCTGATCCTCCCGTCACATGAGCCGTGTATTTCATAAAGAGCAGATTTATAGCTTGACTGGGCCCTCCTTCAATTATTTTCCAGGAAACCCATACCAAAATTTGTGTTCTTCTATCTCCACAATCTAATTAAAAGTAAGAAACTTGAAAGAAATTAGAATCTTTTATCCTTTTCAGATTTGAATAGTGCACTTGTATCTGGCTGTTCTAATTATGAATTCAGTGATCTAAAGCGCTTAAAAACTGTGAGAAGAAAGCTGCCAGGTGTTACAGTTGTGACTTGGATATCTGAGATCTTTGCATCCTTTTTTCATTACACTGGGCTTTTGCAAATTACTGGAGTGATTTTAAAATTCTTCTATAAGGCATTGCACAAACTAGTTCACAGTGTATATCCTGACTGACTGCAAATGTTGCTACAAACATGCCTGTGTCCTGCGCTCTTGTGATTCATGTGTGTGTGGATTTGAATTTACATGACTACAACCAAACCATATTCTAATATCTATTGTATTACACCTGCTGTTGCCTTGTTCTTTTGTTGCATATTGTTATTGCAGTTGTTAAATGTGCTTTATACTCTTACACACCTGTAACTTGAAATATCTTAATAAGATGTAGTTTTGTTTGGTTTCGTTTTTTTTTTTTTAGAAAGCCTATTTTGTAAGCAGTCAATTGACCTAGGAAAAGATTTGTGCTTTCAAGTACCACTGGCATCCTGCTTTTTTTCCCCAAGAGGATCTCCAAAGGTAAGGTTGTTTGAAAAGATTTATTGAGCACTGTGTAAAAAGTATTGCTAAAGAATAACACATCAGTATTTGAAGTCAGAAACTCTATTTTTGAGTTCTGAACAAAGAAAAAGTTGTTTTAAACAGAGGCACAAAGTTGTGTAGCCAAATGAGAGAGAGAGTGTGTGTCTGTGGAAAGGAACAAAAGGAATATGCAACCCCTCCATGTGCAGACAGCTGGCTCTTGACATTTGTGATTGTCTTGCACTAACCTAACATCACATCACAGCAGCCCTGCATGGTCCCCATGCTGCCTGAACAACACTCTGATTCACCATCCTCCTCCAGGTGGCTCCTGCTTTGGCCCCGGCCTGCCAGCCTGTCTGGCTGGCTGCCCACCAACTGTCCCGCCTGCAGGCTGCACCAAACGTTCCCCTGCTACGTGAACAGAACAAGTCACAGGCCCCTTTCATCGGCGCACAAGGCTATGCTTCTGTTTGTCAGACAAATGGTAAGATAACATAAAGTATTGTTAGTTACATCTGCTGCATGTACACTCACATGCAATAGTGATTTTCCCCCAGGGGTCCATAAGGGCTTCCAGGGGGTCCTCAGCAAAGTGAAGATTAGTTTAATTTTACTATTGTTTTTAACAAATTGAACAAATAGAAAAAAAATGTGTGAGTGATTGAACACTATGCTTTAATTGCCCTGCTTTGAATGTCAGTGTTAAAAGATTGACATCTGGGCTTTGAGTCATTTTGGTGTGTATGTGGATTCAGGCGTGCCAATTGTTGTCTTTACTGACCACAACCCATTAGGATTTTAAACTCCTTAAAAATGCCCCAATCAAAGATTAATTAGGTGGTCTCTGATTAGGTCTCTGATGCTGCAGTCTTATTGTTTGGACATAATATGGTAGCAGACGCGCTGTCACATGCCCCTGTGTTGTAATGCATCCTGTACTGTCCTAATCTCTCCTCTTCCTTGTGCAGTGTGCAAGCAGGATTCTGGTGCTGAGGCTGAGGGAGAGGGATGCTGGCAGGTGGTATGTTTTTTTTTTTTGTGTTGAGAATTTGTTTAAGTTTTGTTGAGGTTCTAGTTGGAACCCCATCTTGATGGGGGCGGGTGTGACAACCCCGCCTCCTGTAGCTTTTGGGCCGGCTGCTTGTCTTTGTCTCTGTGTTTTGTGTTGCAGATGTCCAGTAGGTGTGGTTGTCATCAGCTGGGAACACCTGGGCCTGGTGCTCCTAATAGTATAAAAGTGTGCACCATTTGGTTTCATGTGGGAGAGAATAAGTAGAAGCTCTGCTCCCCTGTTTCATGTTCCCATGATTCATTTTTGCTTTCACCACACAACACTCAGCTCACAATGCTCTCGTCCACACAGACACACACACACACGCACACACACACACACACACACATACTGAGTGACACACTTCATAACCTTTTTGATAGTTTCAGTTGTTTGTGTTAATTTAAAATTAATGAGATCTTTCTTCGCTTTAACTCCTTGTGTCGCCTTCCGTTATTTGTCATGTTTTTGAGCTGGACGTGACAAACACAAACCAAAATATCTTCTCGTATCAACGTCTGCAGGGCAAAGTGACTTTGTACAGGGGTTTCATTTATAGCTTAATTTCCGTCAGCTAGGGAGTCTGCAACATGTAAAAGTTTGAAAACACCTCACATACAGTATGTCAGCAAATGACGGCAATCTACATATGTTGACCTATTTCTATCTCGCGATACAGTAGAGGAGCTTTATACTATGTGGGCCACATGCAGAAAAAAAAATCTGATGTTGCCTACAGTTTTCACACTGAGCAACCATCACACCCAGCCCGGGCACTACAAGGCTGCTATGTTAGTATGATAACAAACAATACGCTGGTAGAAGATTGCTGCTAAACTTGTCAACCTGGAATGCTGCACAAGCAGCCTGTTGAGCTGCTCGCTGTCCGCGGTTCACACACAGCCACAGCCGCCCAGCAGCAGCTGTCTCCTCCTTGCTTATCTATTCATTGGCAGCTGAGGCAGTCCTTCCAGATAGCACAGACATGAAATCATCCCTTCACCTGCTACGGGTTTGGTTCAGCATGACGAGCACCCAGCGCAACAGCCACCCCCCCACCGCCACCCACCCCAGCCATGTTGTCTTTCACCAGACAAACCTCCCTTGCTTTGACTGCTGAGCCAACATAACACTTAACCCTGACAGGAAGAAGCAGGAAAGGTGTAAGTGGGATTTAACTCCCAAAACAAATGTGACATTGGTGCAGATCAGCTTCAGATTAAGGCATTCAGAGCCCAATTCATCCAGACGGGGAGAGACGCTGTGGCATTAAGGTAATTAAGGTGATGTTTCACAGTGACAAAGACGTGCTGGTGATTCAGAGTATGTAGTGCAACAGCTGTGCCTTGACACATGAGCCCCCTCCGCAGCCCGTCGCTGATTGTGGCAAGTCCTTGGCTGTGACCTTGCTCTCCCTCTGCCCATGCTGTTGTGAGCAGGAGATAGTTGACGATCAATTTCAGCCGCGTGTGCTGCTGCTGCAGAGGAGAGCAGCATATGGTTAGACATGATTTACGCACAAACACGAACGCTCACTGATATGCCCCTGTCCCCCCTCCCTCTTCTCCACTCATAAACACACAAACAATCATTTACATAAATTATCATGTTTTGTGCGGCTGCAGATATTTCTGGTGAATTAGTAATGTTGATTGCAGGTCCGTGGCACAGCAAAGCGAGGTTGATTGGGGGAGTGCACAGGATGCAAAGCCAGCAGCAGAAAACATTCTATGCTCTTCAGGAACTGAAAGGAAAGTGGTGAAGGGTTCTTGCACCTTTCAAATTTGTCCCAGTAGCCTATGTGCACTGCATTTATCAGCATGATCTGACACACTTACAAGGGTTCAGAGCATTTGACAGAAAATTTAGGCAACTATAGGGACAAATGGAATGAACAAATTAGGATTTAAAAAATAATTGGTTTGACAGTTTCATAATAATATGAAAAATGAATGCTACCGATACTGTTACTGTAATTATCTGAATCTTTGTTGTTGGTAATCTGATTTAATTTGATTTAACACTGATTGATTGATTGATTGTACTTTATTAATCCTGAAGGAAATTCAAGTGGTGGTCATCAGCTGCTCATATTCACACTATCAGATTAAAAAAACAGACACTAATATGAATGATTTTATTTTGTTAATTGCAAATCAGGTAACAGTTTAGTACTTCAAGCAATATTTTATATTTTATTAAATATACGTGTACAATGATGTGAAACTGCATTTTTTTTCTTTCTTCTGAAATGCAAGGGGAACAAATCAGACAGCAGAATGGATTTAACATTATTTTACTAACAAAAACAAAACTTTATTGATGCAAAAAGTTGCAATTTGTAGCATTCTGTTCAGATCATTACAATGTTATGTCTTTTTTTTTTTAAGAATTGTGAATTCATGAATTCAAAGCATTTCATATTGATTCAGGCAAAAGTCTGTGTGATATATGCTATTTATTTCTTTGGCAGATCAATACAGCTGAAACAATGCAACAAATGAATTGTTACACCCCTACTACTTACAATAGTACATTTTAAGCTCAGGTGATGTGTGCGTGTGTGTGTGTGTGTGTGTCTTTCCTGGTATTTCTGGACAAAATACTCCAAAACATGGAGGTTCTGAAACACAGGAACTTGCCACTTGCATTTTTTAATTGGAGACAGTAACAGTTAAAATGTAGTCTTGCTTGAGCATGCAGGGCTCATTACAATAGTCTTATCTAGGTAGTCAAGTGGGTCGGACATCAAGCAGGATGATGTTAAAATCAGCACGATGCGCGCTAACCTTTCATCTTCAGTCACGATCTCTCAGCAGCACAGTTTAAGATGACTCAGAGATCACTGAGTGCAGTATTTGTTCAGCTGCAAAGCTTTGTTGTGCTCTGATGTTGTTGTGATAAAAAAAAAAGCATTGTCTGACAAGTTCGACCTCTCTTACAGCGAGGTCAAGCAAGGAGGAGTTTGAGCTGTCTATCCAGTCAGTTCTGATCAAACGCTGTGCTTTATGACAGATTAGTTGGTAAATAATTTGAATATAAACAGCAGCCGTCTGTTTTTGTCCAGTTTATTCCTCAGTGGAGGCGTTGATTGTGTGGCGAAGATTTTGTTCACTGCATTGATGCATTGATCCTGATGATTCAAGTGAATCAATCTGCTACAAGAGACACAAGACCTAAAGCTTTGGTGATCTAATAAAATGCTATAAATTGTAACTTATTTTTGTCAGTGAAGTTTTTTAATAGAGTAAATAATGATATAATAATTATTTTGTCTTAGTTTTGGTTTACATTTCAAAATAAAAGGACAGTTTTACATTGTTGCACATGTTTATTGATGGATATCAACTTTTTGCTAAAAGTGCTGTATTGAATTAGTGACTCAAATGGCAGTTTATTAAATAAAAATTGTCCTTCAATAATATCGCCAATTAGTGAATTGTGAATCAAACTGAATCAACATTATGCCAATGATTTACATCACTAGTCATAAATTCTCTGTGCAAAAGATCCTTCTGTAATCCAAACAAAATTGGGAACCATGCTCCTCTTTTGTTGCTGCTTTTTTCTCCAAACCAGGCCTGATGTTTCTCAGTGATAAAATCACAGGTGTCCTCCCTGATGCACCTAGCTGAACCAAGCCTCTCGTTGCTTATCTATCAAACTTCTAATAGCCTTACTCAACAACAAAGCTGTGAGGAGAGCGGTTTAGTCTAGTTCAGCCTGAGGTGCCTTTTCCCTCTGGCTCAAGGAATACATCGTCTTAACAAACACATTTGCAATGGAGCGCTTTCGGTTCACTTTTCACTTTTACAGAGAGCTTCAAAATAATGATATTTTATTCAGGGAGACATGGCCTAAGTGATTTCATGTGCTAATGCAATGGGCTTGGCCATCCCCAAGGCAACAGCACTGGTCTCATTAGGGCTTCTAGTCATGAAAGCTGTGAAAAAGGAAAAGCACTGAATAGGGTCGTTAAATACATCATCAAAGAGGTGTGTCTCCTCTCCCGGTTTTCGTTAGGCTCATGCTGCAAAAAGCTCCTGAGTTTGTGAGGGGGAGAGAGAATCCAAAAGGTGCAAAGTTGCCATGAATTTATGCAAGGAAGTGTGTTAGCGTTGGGCCACGTTTCTGTGATTATCTCTAATTAATAAGTCATAATGATTTTTCCATGCCCGCCGTCCTAATTCAATTTGGCTGCAGCTAATCATATCAGTTGCATAGGCTGGAAACTGTATATTCAAGTTAATACACACTGAATGTACAAAATATCAGGGATCGCTTTGTGATACCAGATTGGGACGAATCTACACCTCAGATGTCACAAAAACACTAAAATCCTTTTCATAACTCCTCTGCTTCTCTTTGCATGTGCTCCTTTTTGATTAATCGAGTTTTGATGAGGGAAATCAATATGGTATGATGACTTTTATCTGGATTCAGCTGATCATATACCTCATGAAAAAAGAAGTGCTCCCAATCTTTTGTACATCCAGCGTATGAGTGTATGTGTTCGTGTGTTTATCTTAGTATCTTCTTAGCATCTTATTATCTTGTGAAAACTCATGTAACTCATCTGAACAAGCATAAAAATATATGCATGTGACATTTCTGTATCCTAAATTCATCTCTATACACAGATGTGCCTCTATGACTCCTCCAAACCACAGACAAAAGGACAATAAAAATTTGTAAATGTTTATTTTAATCCAGTCACATTTTCAATTAATTGTAACATTTAACACAGAAAAGGCATATGAATTTTGATAGGGAATTGTGGGCATATGTAATGGCTGTCACTTTTGTCTATTGCAATGATATGCAGTAAATATCCACTAGAGGGCAATGTATCCAATGCATTCAATCTGATGTCACGGGTTTCATAAGGGTTGTTGACGACAAACCACACAAAGAGAAGTGACAAAGAGTAGGTTATACTATGTGTGCAAGAGTGAATGCATACTAAAATCTCATAATTTGCCAGACATGAATCCATTTTTTTTCTTAATATTTCAAGGGCAATGCTCCTCAAACTATAATGCATCAGGAATGTCATATTTACCATTCCTCTGTGCACCTGATTGACCAGCAAATTTCAAGTAGTGCTTTTACAGTGACCATTTTGTAATGTCATATTGCATATCAAATCCAGTTAAGTTGATTAAGCTTGCAACGACTGTTTTCAGGTTTTACAATCAAAATGTATGAGAAAAGGAACCTGTAGAGTTGAATAAAAGAAAATCTCTTTAATTCAGCTTGTCTAACGTTAGCAATTACAATGGAAAAAGTGGAATATCAAGATGTTTTTGCATTATAAAGATAATGCAGCATTCAGTGTGTAAAATAGCTCATAACAGCAGAGGTATAATATTGAATCATAATGGAATTCTATCAATTTACATTAGAAAAAAAGAGTAAAACTCTGCTTTTGTCCCCAACAAAGAGGAGGCTGCCTGCCTCCTGTTTTCTCTCCTCTCTCCTCATTTCTCTGTATCTCTGTGTCTACCTCTCCATTCCCCCCTCCTGCTATCTCTTCCCACCCCCCCCCCTCCTGTGGGATCATGGGAATTGTGCAAGTAGCGTGGCGTTCCACGCTCTGCCCGCGGCGCTCCAGGAGGAGGCGTGCAGTAATGACCCGCTCCTCAGCTCGCACGCCATCATCGCCCTCACAATTAATTCCCGCCTCGCGTTCCTCTGAGGTGGAGGAGGGGGGGTGAGAGTGGGCTCCCTCATTAGAGCTCCTTGTAATGTGTCTGGCAGCAGTTCCCATCCTGCCACTTCTGCCCTTCCACCACTGCCGTGTTTGTTTTATAGATGTGGCCCCAGTATCACAGTGAAAAAAAAAAAAAAAAACCACCTCCCTCCATGCTTTTCTCCCTCCCAGAGTGACTGACACCTAAGTACCTTTGGTTTCTGTTTTCATCCATCAGGGCTCGAACAAACACACTAGTACGCTTCTCACACCCATGACATTGGAGGGACTGTTGTGGCAGGCTGATCCAGGTCCAATTCACACCAGGCATCATTCATGGGAATGTCCAACGCACTGTCACCTTGTAACTTTATCAGGGATAGTAGATGTGCTGGCATTCTGTGTTCAACATGGAAGATGGTGTGGGTGGCAGATGAAATAACAGATGAAATGCTGCGTTAAGCACTTGACCAGGGTCTCTCTCCCTTGACACATATTGCGATTGTGATATGATTTACAATTTTAGCGAGAATGATCATTTTTGCATCATCATTTTTAGTCACACTGAGAAAACTGTTAAAATGATGATGATGATGATTTTGAATAATGATTTGCTGGGAACTGTACCAAACAAATATGTTTACTTTCATATGGAGAATATAATTTATAGGCCAGGGCATCTCTGTAGCACCTTAATCTATAATAGTATTTTGTCACACATTTTACCTTTATCAAAAACTGCAGCCCCTGCAATTTGGATATTGCACTTGGCAATGTGGTGATTTCAATGATATTTCATTTAATCATTCAGTCCTATAGGGACATTCTCCAAGATCAGCTTAACCTGCCTGGACCTTTTGCAGATTTCCCAGGTTACTAGTTACTAGTATGAACTGATAGCAACATAACATATCTAGTGCCATGATTTTATCATTATGTTGCGTACAAGGTGCAGTATCTTCATTAGTGAACATTACTTTTTTGATGTTGTTTGTGATTGAATGCCTCAAGCAATAATTACAAATAATGCTGTGTAACACTGAACTATACTTTTTGAATCCTTGGAAAAAAATCATTAAGCATAAAATGTAAAGTTAGAGCAATGTTTTTTAAAGTTAAGCAATCAGCAAGTTCATCAATGACAAGTACTGACTTTGCATCCATATCAAACAATTTTGGATACACCCATTGCGTCATTGCTGTGGTAATAATGCAGTGAATCATGCTTACATTCTTACAGTTCACAGCTTTACCCGCCCCAAAAACTGCACCAAAAGAAGCTGATATGAAATCAGTTTTGCTATTCCTTCATGTATGTCAGTAGACACTGAGCACAAGCCAGCTCTGACCACAGGTAATCTGACTTGACTTCCCAAGAACAACACTATTCCTGTGAACACTGTCAGTGACCAGAGTTTTGGAATAGTGAAACACTGACGCACACACAGGCTGCAGCCTCCAGACGAGGCTTCAGCTGCATTTTATCGCACTGTTTGCAGTCAGCGGGGGCCGCAGTGTACAAGTTAAGCAAACCCTGTAGTAAAACAACGTACAGTACACTAAACAACAAATCAGCTGAAATGGAAAACCGGTTTTACATGGAGACGAGTGAACATAAAGAGATGAGAAAAAGGTCTACGATGCTGTATATCCTTTCAAGTTGAGGCTAATATAGATACACACCAAAACTAGTCTAACACTACACCACACAGTGCAACACAAAACATGTGGCACTGTTTTAAATGACAAGTACAACATCCCTGACAGTGTTTGTATGTTTGATTGATTGCTTTTTTACATATTTTGTGTGACAGGACATGTTCCTGTCAGGTTTTGATAGAGTTGTAGAGTAGACCTGACACCTATCTATCTATCTATCTATCTATCTATCTATCTATCTATCTATATCTATGTGTGTGTGTGTAGATAGATAAATGTAGACATGTGTTATAATAACTTGTCTAACCTTCACAGCGCCTGCATTACCATCTTATCCAGTGGATAACATTTTCTTAAAGCTCATCTTGGAATATATATTGTCTAGAGAGCATTTTTGAGTTGCCTCATTTTTTTTTTTTTTTTTTTTTTTTTTTTTGTATTTATGAATTACCTCACAGGCTGGATCAAATGGTCTCGTGGGCTGCCTACAGCCTGAAGCCCGGAGGTTCCCCACCCCTGGTCTACAAGCAGCCATTTGTTTTCATGCAGACTCGTTTTAAATAAGACATGGAATCCAAAGACCCCGAGGTCTGCATGTTATGACATATATACTGCACTTTGCTGCATAGAGCTCAGTGTTACTGCGTCTCGAGCTCACTCATCGTAGTAGTTGTTTGAGACTGTTTTGCTCTATTACATTGATTTTTGCACCGCTATTGTGCCACAGACAGATTCAGCATCTGCCATTGTGGACTTTGTCAAAGCCAAGGCTGTGCCTCAGAGGTTGATCCAACATACAGATAAACAGAAGCTAGTTCTGGTCGATGATTGAGTGAAATAAGAAAAAAAAAAAAGTTGTATTCATTTCACGTAACATTGATGAGGTGATCACCGTGATACCTGGGTTTAATACTCTGTGTTTGTGTGTGTGTGTATATGTGTGAGTGTGCAATTATAAGAGTTTACAGCACTTCCAACTTTTATCCAGCAGCATAAGGACTTCAACCAGTCGTATTCCACTTTCACTGAAAGTCTACCTGAAAATCTATCACACGGTTTCAAGTTTGTCAAAGCACAATCCAACGGTTGTTTTATTTTAAAATAAAAAAATGGAAATTATTACTAGAATTATTGTTGGCTGTTATGGTGCTAAATATTAGAAATGGATAACTATACTAGACTAGAAACTGAGCAAAAACCTTTTCGCATTCCCCAAAGTTTGCAGTCATAATCCAGATTATGGCATTTTGGGCTCTGCCTTAACTCATTTTTCACCGCACACCCTCATTGCCCAAGATCACATATAGAATATTTGCAGAAGCCTGAGCACAACAGCAGTCTATTTTAGTGTGATACCTGAGCTAATTTAAAAGTATGCTTGTTATGGGCACATACACTAAGGCAACATGATGTACAGTTGCGCATTATAAGCAATTGTGGGCAGGCACCTTGAATTCATGATGTGGAAATAATATCAATCAATCAGTTAATGCAGATTCTGGATGCGATGTGATCAATATGGAATTCCAAATGAAACTATTTACAGTAAAAACAATCAGAAACAATTTCATCCTTCATTACCATCTGCTGTGCTATAAATGTATTCAGTTACAGCTGCTGTTTGCAGGTCAGCAGAGATACCACAGTGTTAATGTGGTGCAGATGTAATGATAACACCTTTTGCAGAAAATCTGAGAAGTCTGAGTGAAGGCACAGTGTGGTATGAAATACTTAAAACTGAGTCACATCCTGAATGTGACTTATGGACTTAACAGGGTGCCACGAAGATGTTTGTGTTTGCCGAAGCTGTTTGCTCACCCGCACTGACAGATGAGCGTGGCGACTGTGTTTGCACATATTGGCACAAAAGCAAAAGTGTCCTCAAGCCTAATCCATGAAGAGGAATACTTAAGGTTGCAGCGCTTGTCACAGATTTTTAATGCATTGAAAACCCTATATTCAGCTGGCTAATCATCCAATTAAAAAAAAAGAAAAAAAGATAATGACTTCCTGGAAATGGCAGAAATCCTGGCAATCATGAAATATTGCCAAAAATTAAGGACAGCTAGTCTGTCTTAAGTGTTGCATGATACTGATTTGCTGCAATGAGAGTTGGATTGCAGCAGCCAAAAACAAGAGAATGGTCATCACCGTTTGACAGGTTTTGCATTAGATTACTTTCTAACCCAGCACAGGTTTTACATTATAGACACCTAACACCACACAGCTCCTGTTTATTGTCTCTGGTCAGTTGAATAACTTCTGTCACAGAAGGAGGCTCATTATTCTCTGATTATATACAGTCATGTGGCAGGGTGGCCTGGTGGCAGGCTGGGGCAAATTATTGATTGTGTGCAATATAGTGAGTTTTGACTCTTACTGATGACCTTTGTTGCAGGTACCCCTCCTGCTACTGTTGACTATCTTTGGCCAGTAGGGGTGGGATGACGCAGAGATATGGAAACAATCACCGAGGGCAACTATGTACACCCAAATCCAAGTCTAAGTCGAGTCATACATTTAAAGCACCATAAAATCTCATTGTGGTGCCCAAAAAAATCTTTATTTCATTATATTTTACCAACCAATGGCTGTTCTATATTGAGCAGCATGTAAAGAAAGTTAAAGTTGTACTGTTGTTAAAGATAACCTTCAACTATAACTTTGCACCCATAATCTGGTCTGGACTATCAGGAATATCAGTGATGTCAGAAGACAGGAGAAGGCACAGCAAAGTCAATGTACGGTGATATGGACAGCTAAAGCTTTTGATGATTTGTGTTTAACAATAATGTGCTATATCAGTGTTGTTTCTAACTACCTGTCAAATGTATTATTGTGCATGACCTGAACAAAATGAATTTCCTTTTGTGGATAATGAAGGCATAGCAAGCTAATATGCGGCTGATGATTTAGTCATTAATGTTACCTAACCAACCTACCAAACTTTGTTGTATGGCCATTTCTAAAACCCTCTGATAAGTACTTATTAACATTATAATGAAGGTCATGTATACTTTCTGTATTCAGAAATGAATGAAAATCATATCAATAAATTCACTTAATCCTGTTTATCACTCAGACTGATTTACATTTAATCTGAAGTAACCAAATGTGTCTCAACAGAATAGTTGAGGGCAGCTGCAATCACATTCAGATAAATGGCTAATTGGTTTGGTCCACATGTCATTGCTGTGAATGTGCTGTGGGACTGCACAGCTTCTGTATTTGCTACGTATCTGTGTTTTTCAGCATGCTTGAGTTGCCCAGCCTGAAGAGACACATCCTGAAAAGGTCATGATGGATTAATCCTCAAAAGGGGATGTAAATCTTATCACTGATGGAGCACAATTTGCATTGTCTTTAGTTGAGCTCTTGGAGCCAAAATAGAACATACAAACAAAGCCAGAAATATTTCTCCAATTTACACTGTATTTGCTTCCTTTTACCTGAAGACTTATCTGATGATATACAATCTAAAACAGGGCAAATGTCTTAAAAGTCTGAAATAAATCGATGTGGCTAACTTTCATTCCTGTATGCACGAGATACTTTGCAGCCACAAGTTACCTGAGGCTTTCTGTGGAGGAGACTGTGTGGAGGCGCTGTCATCTGCGCCAGACTGTGTGCCAGGAGTCTGCCTTTTTTTTTTCAACAAAGCTGCTAACTGGATAATTAAGGGTGCTCTATACACTCCAATTAACAGGGAATAGCAAAGGGAGGAGGACTCGGTAGACTATATTCAAAGAAGGCAGGACAAAACTGTATGATATACATCTCGTCACAACAAAAGGCTAATGTGCATAAGGTGAGGGCGCCATACATTACAGCCTGAGGGAGGAAATGAGGCAGGTTTCAAAATAAACACTGCCAAGGTTGCTGCTGCACCGTGGCGCATCACTGCCAAACCCATAATCTCATACTGTTTATTTTCCCCAGTTGCTCTCCCTCTCTCTCTTTTCACTCTTTGTCTGTCTCTGTCTTTCTCTCCTTGCTTCAGAAGCCTCAGAGGAATGCTATTTACCATAACAGTCTGGGTGAGCCCATCAGAAACACCTCCAGGAGGCACAGGAGTGCGCCTCCTTTTTCCTGGTCAGAGATTTTCTTTTCCATAATTCCATTGAGAAATAACTACTCTTATCAGCGCTGACTCGATTCCATTATACTGTTTTTATACATTACATCTATATATCCTGGGAGTGTTTTGGGCATCCCAAAAAAAAAAAAAAAAAAAAATAGGAAGGGATTTGCTTGAAATGATATGAGGAGATTCTGTACAGGAGATGCCAGCAGGGTCCGTAATGCCAGGGGCCCACAAACGTACTAGGAAATAAACTTTATTGACATTAAGTTTTAGAAGGCAATGCTCAAAACTGATAATAATAAATGCACTGATTACACATCAGCTCCTGTGTCCACCAATGCAAAAGATTTTTCTTTTTTTTACTTCTGTTTGGTCAGTAAAGGTGTACAGTAAGATTATTTATTTAATTAATTTTATTTATTTATTTATTTATTTAAGTTCTTGTTCTGCAAAGGAGAAAAGGGTAAGCTGGACATATCATTGCACCTTGTGTGTTTTTTTTCCCCACACAAACCCTATAAAACATTCACACAATCAAAAACATAATCAAATGGATTAATCTGAGCATCTTTTCCCACACACACACACACACACACACACACACACACAAACATTCACAGCCAAGATCAAGCTGAGACAGATGTGTCAATGCCTGACTTCACTCCTCCGCAATCCTGTTTCGATCGAATAAGTGGTGGCTACGTTTAAATCTGGCATTGTGGTTATTAATTACTCCTTGGAGTTCAGCTGAAGCTCAGGGAGTGGGGAGGAGGAGCAGAGGGAAAGGGAGCAACACAGGAGCACACAGACAGAAACAAAGGCCTGCCACGTGGGGCTCATGCCTCCCACTGCTATACAGACCCACAAACTGCTATGGCTTTGCAGACAGGGGTTAGGACCACCTAGGCAGAATCCCTCTGGGGAATATTATCGCCTGCGAGATAAAATAATTTTCAGACAGAGGAGCTTCCACAGACACAGATGTGCAGGATCTGATACTGAAGAAAATAACACTTAAAGGATGATTCTCGCTCTTTTTATGTAACTGTCAAATCTTTCTTGGGCATGAGCTTAAAGTCTGGGAGTCTTTGGGGCAAAGTTCAGATTCATCATTTGACACTGAGCCAATCTCCTGGCAAGGCAAGTCAAATGTATTCATAAATCACTTTTTACAAAAAAAAAAAAATAATAATAATTGAGAAAGCGCTTTACAAAGGGTGCTAAAAATACAGTTGAAACAACAGAGAAACAAACAAATCATACAAACAAGATATAAGATGTCAAAGTTTGTGCGCATGTGTGAGACATAATGTGTGAATTTGCTCACGCTCATGAGCACGAGGACACAAGAACGTGGTGGCAGGTTCACGGGACTAAAGAATGGAAGATAAAAGACAGATCTTCAGTAGTTTCAAGAGCTCAGAGTTCTCCAGCAGGAGAGGGAGAGAAGAGAGATGATGAGGGTTTAAGGTAGATATGAGGCCATACTAAACAGATGGGTTTTGAGTCCAAAGTTGAATAATGAGATTGAGTACATTTACATGCACACCAATGCGCTGATTACTCTGAGTAATCGGCTTAAGGGAATATTTCGATTACAAACATTTGCATGGTTTGAAGTAACACGATTTTTCTAATTACCCGGTTTACATGGATTCATTTAAACATCAGTGTAATAGGTCTAAAGGAACTGACGTCAGAGGCAGCATTCCCAGCATTTCCTCTCCTTTCTTGTCCCTATGACACTGATGACATGTACAGGTTGGGAAAAAAAGAACATAAATAAAAGAAATCTGACTAACACATTCACATACTTCAATAAATCAAGGACTGGCAGCAATATTTTGGAAACCTTGGGATCTCCACCTGAATTTGAAATAATGTTCTGTGAGTTTGATCAAAGGAGCGTGCATTTTTAATGATGAGCCCACCAATGGGACTGGCAGGGTTGAAAAGGCTAGGTGTGTGAACTGGGCTATGCTTCATCTGATCATGGCCATACTTCAATTTAAGATAAGTATTTAAATGCAATTACATGACAATTTCAGAGGTTGTAATATTAATCAGGTTAAGACTAATCATACATGTAAATCTAAACATAGAGCAACTGATTTTCTGATAAAGAAAGACAAGGCAAGGAAATTTTTATTTATGTAGCACAATTCAGACAGAGTCACCTCAAAGTGCTTTACAGAGGCATGGAAAAACAATTAAACACAAGACACAAGAATTAATAAAGAGAGCAGGTAAACGGAGGAGTCCCAGTAGAAAAAGGCTTTGCGCCGGGTCATTTGTTATGAGTTAGGACTCTTGTATCCTGTGAGCCGAGGATTCATTTAGGTCTGTGGAGAGTAAATCTGTGAGGCAAGGCCTTTTAATGCTTTGAGCAGGCAGTGATGTATCATCAGCAATATCATCTGTAACTATTTTATTATAGTCATAAGCTCCTCCCTGCCTTTTGTGTACATGGCCATTTTATCCGCAAAGAATTAGGACCCTGCAAGAATATCACAGTATATTTTTTTTGTACACTGACACATTCATTACCATAAATCATTTGGTAATTAATCATTTAGAACATGTCACCTCCAGAGAAAGTTTGATGTCAAGGATCTGAAAGGAGTCTAAAAGTGAGTTAAACATAAGCTGCAGAGAGCAACTGAGGAAAAAACTGAGATACCAGTCTTTAAGTCTTAAACCAAATGCTACCTTCGCTCCTCTCCTTGTCCTATCCATTGCCAGCTCTCAATAAAGCCATCAAAGTGTAGCCTTTAGCGCCCTATAGGCCTGTGTCACACAGCTCACCTGGAAGGGCTGTAAGACTTAGATCAGACATGTTTTGCTGTAGCTGTCAGTTTGTTTACTCACAACTATGCCTATCTATAGAGCTAATGCTGACATTTTTATTCCTCTGTGAAATCATGTCATTTTAAGTCACAGATCATGTCCTTGAAAGGTATAATTACTGATTTAGGCTTTTCTAATGAAAAAATACAAAGATACAATATTCTTACAGGAACTTAAAGTGTGTCTTTCTAGTCAGTTTATAGTGCCCTGATCACACCTTATGTTTGTTTGTTTCTTTTATCTTTTATGGTAATACAATAGAATTTATGTGGGAAAAACATAGCTGCATGGTATTTTGACAGTAATAAGCAACATATTTGTTGTTATGATTTTGTTATGGTTATTATCAATTATCTTTACTAGGTAGTTATGATAGTTCCCTGTATACTAAAAGGATGATAGTTCCCTGTATACTATTTTTCTTAAAATACACCACGGGCTGAAGCTCAACATAAGTGCTGACCACATAAATAACAGAAAAGAAAAACAAAAACAAAATATGACTGGGCTTCAGGAAGTTGATTGGAGTCATGATTCCGTCTTAATTCAAAGGCTGGGCATCGACATGAATGAACGCACGGTGTCACACATGGGGGCTCGTGGAATAAATGTGCCATGCATGCCCGTGTTGTCAGCTTGTGGGAGCTGCAGGCATGTGTGGCCAGCAGGCAGGATTTATAATGGTGATGAATCCCGGAGGTCTTAGTAATTATGGCTGTCGCTGGACGGTGGGAGAGAGCGAGAGAGAGAGAGAGAGAGAGAGAGAGAGAGAGAGAGAGAGAGAGAGAGAGAGAGAGAGGGAGAGAGAGGGAGGGAGGGGGGGAGGGAGGAAAAAACAACCCGGTGGAGGCATTTTATCTTAATCACAGCTCAGCTCCATTCAAATTAATTTGACAAGTTTCCCCAATCCTTATTAAAAGACGCGTCTGGCAAATGACAACCCCCTCCACTGTAAATGCCTCGTCATGCGTCCAATAGAAATATTTTTTTTAGAAAAAAAATACATATATAGAAAGAAAATAAAAATAAAATAAAATAAAAAAAAGAAGAAGAAGAAGAAGAAAAGAAAAAGAAAAATAGTTCGAGAGGGAGAAAAGCGAGGCGACAAAAGGTGCAAGCCGCAGATATTTCCCATAGATATTTTCCCCCTGTAGGGCGCCCTGAGCCATCCATCCCTCCCACCTCCCGAGTGTTTCTATAGTAATTTCCAGCCAATGATCAGTAGGTGTCCACATCCCTGCTTCCTCACCTCAGCACCAATCAGCCACACACAGCGACAGGAGACACGGACTGAGCAGAGACCAGGCAGACACACAATACAGCCCCCGGATCAAGAGGAGAGGAAACACCTAGCCCCCTCTGCAATTTCCCCCTTTATACGAGACCTTCTGCTTATTTTTCTACTTTTTTTCCCTTTTTCTAACGTGACAAGAAACTCGATAAAAATGGTCCTTTTGTTTTGAGCGCACACACTCTCTCTGTCTCTCTCTTTCTCTCTTTCTCTCTCTCTCTCCAGTAGCCTATGTCTGTGCGTCTTCTCACATATATTTGCATTATTTTTTCTCCCACATATCGCTTCGCAGTAATGTACCGCTATATGTTTGCAGACTGGTAGCATCTGGGAGCTCTTTTCAACAGGAACCTGGTAGGTGATGCTCTCCATCTATATTTTGCCGTCCAGTGTCATATCTTGCATGCCTTTTTCCCCCCTTCCACTGTCCCGATTTGTGTCTGTGTAGCTGCCAAGTGATCTGGGGGATGTCAGATTATTTTTTATCGGTTTTATTTGCACTATTGCACTACACTCCCCTCTCCGGATTATCTATGCATGACCTTTGATCTGAATGTCTAACACAGACCAGACCGGCTATAATTAATGGCATCGTGGTGCAGCGGCACAATGGCTCGTCATCGGACGTGGCTTTTACTTTCTCTCTCTCTCTCTCTCTCTCTCTCTCTCTCTCTCTCTCTCTCTCTCTCTCTCTCTCTCTCTCTCTCTCTCTCCTCCACTCCAAGTATTGAACATTTCTGTCTCTCTAAACTTTGTTTACAGGCTGAAAATCAATGTCCGTGACTTGATTGCCTTTGGGCTGCGTATTTCGCTCCAGGGGTGAATTGATTAAGTAATAATGACCCTGAGGAGGGCTGATCATTAAGCCAAGGAGGTTTTGTTTACTGGTGGCTGTGGGTTGTTTTGGATGGCACATCGACATTGAACCTACAGATCTGGGATGCATGATGGATAGGATTCGTGGTTTGATAACACGTGTCATAAAAAAATGAACAATACCACATTGGACCTTTTGATTTTTTTTTTTTTTTTTTTTTTTAACTGTAGGCTATATCAGAAAGTGCCCTGACACCACTGAAGCTCATTATAGAATAAAAAAATATCCAAGCCACTGGGACAATATTCAGATTATATTGTCTGAGTAATTGTGTGATTGTGTCAGCAAGGCAAATATTTACCTGCTATGGCATGTTTAGAAGCTGGGGCTGCACGTCAGTATTCAAAGGACTTTAACAAGGCCACCCAATACGATGTCTCCAGTTCCAGTGTGCATATTTATAATTCATTTTTGAGACAGCTGTTGGGTAGTACCATGGAAGTGATTTGAAATGCTTTAGTGTTCCAGCAATGGATCAGCTTTGGCAATTAAAAGAGAGAAAGCCCAGAAAAAGGTAATGGAAGTAGGGGGAGATGTGTCTAATGGGCTTTTATCTGTGGAAACCAAATCCAGACAGACTGGTGGAGAGAGGAAATGGAGCACCCCCTCCTCTCAACACACACACACACACACACACACATACACCTTTAACACACACATAAACATACAGACACACACGCATCCCGTCCCGATGCAGCTGACACTGTTGTTGGTCTGGTCCATGATCTGGATTTAAATTCACCAGTGGCTATCTGCACTGTCATTGAGTAAATGTAATAGAGCCAGCTATGAATGAATACCAGGTGCTCTTAAGAGGCTGGACAGAGCTGCGTTCACATGGATGGGGCCACTTCTACCATCTGGATAAGATCACTGATTTGAAAATATTTAACTATGCTGCTCCCGGCACCAATATTAGATTGTTTTGAACAGTGGATATTGCAGAATATTGGTTGTGTGTGGTGACTCCTTTTTGGTAAATATGGATTGTGGTGAGCCCTTCTTCAAACTTTTTGAAGTAGCCTGCCTGAGCGATTTTTATTGGACTGATTATTCCATTTATGTGATTTGATGAAATGTATGATTGTTTATCCATGTTTACTTATTCTGACTTGGTTCAAAAATATCTTAGAATCCTTTGACAGTAGATTTAAAAAAAAAAAAAAAAAAGTCTTGAAAATCTGTTGTTTTTTGAAGCATGCCGATTCTTTTCCCCATTATAATGACATGTTGGTCTGTCAAAGCTATCACATTATTGTCACCAGATAAGGATCAGCTCTGACTATTTGCGATAGTTCCATTATAAAACGTCAGAGTATAAACAATGTGCCAGCCTGATTCCTCAAATGTTCAGCTTTTATCTTTAGAGAAAAGTTGACATGGAGGGATGAAAACTGATTAGAATGAAGACATTTGCCTCTTTTATCTGTAATTGTTGTTTTTTTGTTTTAGCACTGAAGATAAACCAGGATGGTAACACATTGTTCGTAACCAGCTTCAGTTCGACGAAGGCCACCGTAACCCCACTCTCTTCTAGTGAACCTTGACAACCGTCTCTCAGCCATGTCTAACATAAACAATGCGCTTTGCATTGAAAATGGACAGAATGCTGATGTGTCTCTCTTACAAAAGGATAATCTTCAGGATGGTGGATTAAGCCAGCTTTTGGATTATAATGCAGAAATGGAAAGGTACAGATCTTTTGCAAACTTTTACAAAACCAATGGGGCATTTCCACAAACTGCTAAGATCGCCCGCATCACAACGCCCATTTTTCCCAGTGCTAGAATTGGCATGTCCCCTTGGAACTGCGATAACGCCATGCTCTGGGGAAGGAAATCAGCGGCAATAAACCCTAATAGGACCAGCATGCATAGAAATGACTCCCAGAGGCCGGGGAAGCCTGGCGTGCCGCCAGAGACGCTGCAAATGGCAAATAATAATTTCCTCTCTACCTTATCCCCCGAACACTGCAGACCTTTAGCAGGAGAATGCATGAACAAGCTGAAATGCGGCGCTGCTGAAGCAGAGATAATGAATCTCCCAGAACGCGTTGGAACTTTTTCCGCTATTCCGGCTTTAGGGGGCATCTCATTACCTCCCGGGGTCATCGTCATGACAGCCCTTCACTCCCCCGCAGCCTCAGCAGCCGTTACAGACAGTGCGTTTCAAATTGCCAATCTGGCAGACTGCCCACAGAATAATTCCTCGGCATCCAGTGGAAACCCAGCGAAGAAGAAAAGGAAAAGGTGTGGGGTCTGTGCACCCTGCAGGCGGCTAATCAACTGTGGTGTCTGCAGCAGTTGTCGGAACCGCAAAACGGGCCACCAGATCTGCAAATTTAGGAAATGTGAGGAGCTGAAGAAGAAGCCAGGCTCATCGCTGGAGGTGAGAACCGGGGCTTTGCTTCCCCTTCTTTTGTTATTATCCCCTTGCACTCCAAAGCATTAACCTTTTCATCCAGTCACGTTCTAAGCCCTTGAAAATTGTTTCCATGCCCACCCATGCCTGAACATCCCCCCGGCTTCTCAAATCTGCCTACCCGCCTAGCCTAATTGGCAGTAATTAGGGGTGTTTGTGCGGAGCGCAAGCTGAGCTTGGCTCAGACACCCCTAATTGCTGCCAGTCAGGCTGGGGCTGGAACGCATCCGAACAACCCCGGGCTTGGCTCAGCTCCAAGCAGGGCTGGGAAATGGTTTTCAGCAGAGAGCCATCCCTCTCTGCACCCGGTCATTTTAACCAATTATGGAAACCGTCTCTGGATGGGGAGAATCAATATCCCACAAAGCCTCAGCCTCCGACCACCAAGAGATGGTGAGAGTGATGGCAGGGCTGCTGATGGTGTTTCTCAAAACATCCCCCAAGTTTTCTGTTGAGAGGGGAGAGAGCCACCCAGACAGATCCTTTTCCCCTGATCATATATGAATTGATTGTGCATATGGGGTTGAGGTGAGATCATTTTATATCCTATTTGTGTCATCAGGGCCAAGTATAGATCAATCTAGGAAGTGACACATATCAAGCAGATAGGGTGCACAGGCAAAGAAATCAGGGCAACTTAGGAAAAAGAAGAAAATACTCAGAACCAACATAATAAACTGGAAGCAAGAGAAATCGTTAGAACACAGAGTCTTGTTTTTAAAAGATCATTTTTATTGATTCATTCAGCAGCTGACATTTGATTATCAAAGGCTAAAGTAGAGTGTGGATGTAAAGTTAGAAATATGGTTCTCTTAATCCTGATAGTTTGAACTTGCTCACTGAATTAACATGAGCCCATATTGATGAGTCACCAACAAATGCAACCCGAGGGCCAGATGATTTGCTCACTAATTAAGTGATTACACAGAGAGGAAAAAGAGGTTAATTATAAAATATTACCTAATCTACTTATGGAAAAACACCTTATATGGATTCCTTAGTTCACATTGAAATAGAGTCATTCCCTATTCTGACTTTTGTCAGAAAGGCCACAAATTAGTTATTTTTTCCCCACTTAATGTTAATTTATGGAAATGTATTTTTGTGTTTTTCCATGTTTTCTATAGGTTCTGTAATGTCAGTGTCATTTTTGATTGTGCCTTTTCCTTCCTGGGAAACCATGGAAAGACTGGTAAAAGAATACAGGCACTGCACTGTACCTGGGTTCATATGCTGATGCCAGGTGTTGATCGTGCAGTGATGAGGGGCGCAATGAGACATAGCATGTTATTATTATTTATTCATATGATTTGCTCATCATTGTTTGTGTCATATGTACAATGTGGCGCCACAGGAAGGTTTTCTGTTGATTCAAGGCAGTATCAGATGGGCTGTCCCATTGCTATCCATTGCTAATTTGCATCATTAGATTCCTGGCAAATGGAGTTTGAACTGCATGAACACAATGGTTTAATAATTCTGAGACATGACCAGCTCAGGAGTTTTTTTTTTTTTTTTTTTTTTTTTTTTTTTTTTTAAACACCAGGTCTTCTGATGGATTATTGCGGAACTCACACTGTAGAGGTGGTAATAGGAAGCTCATTTAATGTTTACTCCATATATCATGTACTAACAGGTGTCTCAAACAGGTGTCCAGGAAGATGGCCTCACATTCATAATGCATGGGTAGACTCACTTTTGGAAAACATCCATTTGCGCAGGCAGTTAGAATTACCAAGGGCGTGAAAAACCCCAAAACAAATCCAAACTTGCTTTTAAAAGAAACAGCTCCTTCACTCACTTCAGTAATTTATATTATGGGCTTCTCTACCAGTAATTGTTATTTTTGACTGCATCTGTAATTACAGAATCACCTTCTGCTGCGGAAATGGGTTTGGGTTTGAAGGCATCATCGAGGTGTGAAGTTGCACACTTGCTTTGACAATATTTTATACATATTAATATTGAATGTTTTTTTTTGAGTGAGTGTGTGTGTGTGTATGTGTGTGTGTGTGTGTGTGTGTGGGGGGGGGGGGGGGGGGGGGGGGGGTTCACCTTGGCTCTGCTGTAAACAGTCATGCATAGTTTAAATGTGAAGAGATTGAAAAGTGTGATGAAACAAGTGCTCAAGTGAGTTAAAGGAGAATTTCCAGCCCACACATGCAACTTCACATGCACACAGTAGCACATATGCATTTTCTCTCCCTCTCTCTCTCTCCCTCTCTCTTTCATACATGCATACACACAAACAAACACACACGCACACATGCCAAACATGAGCAGAATGTACCTATTGCCTTGGAAGAGACGATAAGCTACTGGCAGTCAGTTAGATTTGGCTGTCAGTGTTTTCCACATGGGAATCACCCTGAACTAATTATATCTTAAACAGCGGTGGAAAATGCAAATCAGAATTTTACTCACACCCCTGAAATCGGAGAGCCAATTTAATCTAATACCCCCTTTAATTTAGCGCGCTAATGCAAGGCCCTAGAGAATTGCCCTGTGTCACTGCTGTGCTGTTCTTCAGCAGACTCTGGTCTCTCTCTCTCTCTCTCTCTCTCTCTCTCTCTCTCTCTCTCTCTCTCTCTCTCTCTCTCTCTCTTTCTCTCTCTCTCTCTCTCTCTCTCTCCCCCTTTCTCTCTCTCTCTCTCTTTCTCCCTCTCTCTGGATGGATTAGTCTGGCAGAGGAATCTCATCTAACCTAACATTTCCAGAGCAGTTACCTTTACATGGCTTGGGCCCCTATGGCTCAAAGGTCCTTTAATGAAATGCTATGTGCAAATACATGTGTATTTACCTCTGAAGTTTTCTTTTTTTTTTTTTTTTTTTACGGTACCTCAACTTTCCTTTTATTTCTGCAGAAAGGTTTATGAAGAGAGCTTTAGCCTTTTTTAACATTAAATTTCATCAAGTCAAGACATCCTTGCCAGTTCCTATTTCTCAACAGACAGAGCATGGCACTGATGCTGACATGTTTTGAGGGCATACATACTAATAAACATTTATCGTTATGTAAGTTGCTCTGGAAAGAAATCCAACAAGTGGCCCAAAGGTAATATTCTACATTAGCTATAGTGTGGATGGAAAGCGAAAACACATTGTCACTATAGCTTTAATAGCCTACAAGGCTTTTCAGGTCTCTAAAGTTAATGTCACATTTCAATGCAGGTCCTAATTCTGTCATACTCCCTTTGGCCAAGTTCTCTGTTCATTGAATTTCATTCATTTGCGATTTTTTTATATTTCCTTAAAGGCTGTTCATGATTGAAGCTAATATGGAGGTCGCACTTTTAAATGTGAACCCCATACAGCTTACAAGTAGAATACATTATTTAAATATTCCTTGGTGTTGTTGGAATGAGGAAGTAATGTGGTATAAATTTTCACTGAATAATTTTTAAATACAAGTAACTCTCATGCAAATCTAAACTTACCATATGTTATAGTGAATTTTATGCCATTGTTCTGACATAAAAATGCTTGTATTTATGATTTGATGGTTTGATTTGTGCCTTCAAATAGAGCAATGTAGACTTGGTTCAGACTCAGCCTGATCCACAGCAGCACTTCAGTTCTGTCCAATATCAGAGATTTACTGAAAGTCGACTAAATGAGTCTCTCTTGTTCAGTGTCATGTGTCAGTCAGACATTTGTTCAGTCAAAACACTAGATTTCTGGCCAGTGGAAAAGGAAAACTTCAATCCAAACTACATCTTAAGTGTCTAGCATCAACCAGAATTGAGGACATCAACCAGATATGGATATGAACAGTGGATGCTCTATGCGTAATTTATAACAAAAATATAATGCTTTTCTTTTTCAGTGTTTTGGGGTGAATGACAGGCAATACTCTGGAGTGTGCAATATGTTTCTATTGCCTACAGTTTGGTTTCTTTTTTGGTTTTTTACTACATTATATTGTATAGAAACATAACAACCTCTTAATCACAAGGATTCAAGTGTTGGCTCACTGAGTTGTTGAGCCTGTCGATGGGAACTGTTTGATTTAAGGATCACTGCATTTCTTGCCTTCATAATACTGCAAAGACATAGCAAATCCTTGAAATATGTGCATCCAGAGAGGCTTTACTATGATCGGAAGCATAACGTGGCATAGGAAAAGCAGGGAAAGGACAGAACAAAATCATATTGAACAGATACCCCCCCTTTCAATTAACAAATGTCAAAGGCCAGCATCATGTCATGCTCAGGAAAACAGCACCTGAGCTATACTCTCTCTCTCTCTCTCTCTCTCTCTCTCTCTCTCTCTCTCTCCCTCTCTCTCTCTCGCTCTCCCCTTTGTGCCGTGTTGATATGACAACATGAAATAGGTGAGATGAAAAGGTGGCATGGCCGCCTGGAAACCTTTGCTATTGTGATAAAAGACACCCCCCAAAATGGTAGGAAGCAGGACCTTGAGGAAAATAGCTTGGATCCAGCCCCTTAATGAGAGCGAGGGAGCCAAATAAGCAACGGCAGCCAGGTCTAATTTGTTTTAGGTGTGCTCAGAATAGATAAGGACAAATCTGTGGCCTTCTCCCCCCTCCCCCCAACCTTTGCCTCCCTGGAGATAACACTGAGTGCTCCCAGCCAATCTCCGTGGGCAAAGGAGAGGGGGTAAAGAAATAAAAAAGGAGAGAAGGAAAAAGCCTGAGGGACAGACGGCCTTTAGATCTGCAGATCTCTAACTTACTGGATTTATTCAAGCTTTAAAACTGCAGATTAATTTGGCGGCGGAGGTCTGGGGGAGTGTGAAAAAAAAGGAAAATGAGGCCAGACACCTCGCCGCATCTCAACCTAAAGGGCAACCTTAAGCTCCTGTCAAGACAATAGGATTTTGCCATCTGAACCACGATGCAGACCGCTTAATTATACACATCTTCCCTGCGAGCTACCCTCGGCTACTTAAGAGCATGGCCCACCTTATTCCCTGTCATGCCTTTTTTTCCCCTGGATTTGTCGTACAGTGTGGATTCTCTGTCAGCTTTCATTTGCAGCACATAGCCGCCTTCCTTAGGCCTTTTCTGTACTCGGAAAGGCGCAACTGCACTGTTAAAGAATTCATAGCTTTTGCCACTGCCACCAATTAAGGCCAAAGCGTAATCAGAGGCGTCTGAACGATGCCCTTACACTGTGTGGTCTGTCGCCTCCTCTGCCCTTGTTTGATTTAACATCCCTGGTTCAGTGGTGAAAGGGAACTCATTGTCATTGCCTGCATTATGGTAGCGGTGGGATGGGATGTGTGTGTGTGTGTGTATGTCTATGTCTGTGGGTGTGTGCGTGTGTGTGTGTGTGAGAGAGAGAGAGAGAGAGAGAGAGAGAGAGGAGAACGAGGTGGGGGTGGGGGGTGTAAAGGAGACCAGTGTAGGGTGGACAGCGTGAAAGTGCAGGTGCAGGAGGACGTTAATGTGTGGCACTTTAAATTTTAAACAGATGAGAATAAATTATTGATGCTGACTCTGGCTGAGAAGTTAAAAGGTATCTCGTCATTACTGAGAGCCCGTATGACAAAAGTGAGAGAGAAAAGTCTTTAGTAAACGCGTCTGTGCGGTTTGCAATGAAGGCAGACCGTTGCAACACCAATACGGTGAGCTCTCGAGTTATTTGGACAGAAGCGCATTTTTTATGTTGTGGCCTTAATATAAAAATTAAACAACGGCATTGTGTAATTTTAGAAAGCCTTTTCCATTAAAAAATAATTTGCTCCACCTTAATAACTGCAGCAAAGCAAGTGGAAAATGAGTTTAATTGATAAAAGATGCTCAGAAGAGACAAATTGGCAGAGAAGTTAACACAACTGGATGAGAAGCTGTAACTGGGGCTTCTGCACAGTTTGAATCAATGCGAGCTTGGCTGCAATTTGATGAAACACCACTAGAAATCTGCTAAAACTATTAAAAATTTCATAAAGCTACATCACTATCAACTTCCTCAAAATAGGAATAGCTGCTTTCATTTTTCGTGCATCATATTTGCTTACAGGATGGATTTAGCTGCATCATTATATTGCCATTATAAAAAATAGTCAACGATAGATTAGACTAGGCAGGAAAGCTGTAAAATGACGAATGATCTAGACGATGAAGGAGCATTCATTTGTTTTCAACCTTCAGTTCGGTCATGCAGAGAACAGGTGGCGCATGACTTTATTTTACACCGTTTCTCTCTTGCAGGTTGACATGCACTTGCTGGAGCAGGAATAGGAGATAAGCCAGACATATTGGCTCCCTGTTAGGCAAAGAACTGTCTTCTGAATAAAATACCCTACAGTAGTATGATCAAAACCCTCCCAGATACGTCCTACAGCATGTGTGAGTTGATATTCATTCTTGCACTAATCAGAGACTGTGTTGATCTATACAGGTATGGGGCCTCTATAGCGTTGTTGCATGATGAAATGACAATACATTCATCTTGGCTATTCCCCTGTGTTGATAGTGTCTGCAGGCCGTTTTGTGAAAGCTAGTTTAAGAGATCCAAATGTTGGAATATCTAAAATCTAGCCAAGTGAACAATGGAGAAATCCCATTGGTACCTGTAAAGAGCGTGGATGATCATAAGTACAGCAGGCATAATGCTTCTGTTTATGGAAAACTGAGCTGTTTCATGAACTGTAAAAACTTATTGGGTCTCTTTTACAAACTCAGATCAAGGCTAGCCCTCGACTAAGTTTTGTTTGTGGAATGGAAATAAAGCCTAAGCCTAAAACTAAGCCTCAGTCAATGCCCATACAACCAGATCCAGATAAAATGGAAACAGTGCATGTAATTTTTTGGCGGGAAAGAGAATCTTGTCTTCATTGGTGTTCAGTAGCAGGATCATGATGATTTATAGCTTGATTACAGATCGCTGCTCACTTGCATCATCAAAATGTAGTCCACTGCTCAGTTTCCAAAGCAGATATCAAAATGCAGAGAAACTCTGGCTAGAAGAAAAAAGTGTTATATGTATCGGGTGCAGACCTGTCTAAACTGCCTTTGACAAAACAGCCTCACTACTGTGGCCTAACACATGGCAATCTGCCCTGGTACTGATTTTTTTTTTTTTTTTTTTTTTTAATATGTTCCCAAAACAAGGTGAACCTGTTGTAGCTGACTGTGTACTTCAGTCTCATTGTTGTATTTTACAATTGGTTGACAATGTCGGGCTACAAATTCAAAAAACACATATTTGTCCAAATCATTGTCATCTTTGCTGTATTTGGCAATGCAGATGAAATTGAATATGTAAAAATATGAAATTACAGTTTTCCAAATACACTGCTAAATGGAATATCTATAGGTGGAAAAAAAACATCTATTGGATGGCAAATGACTGATAGATTTGTGCCATTCATCCAGGAAAACTGACATGGAAGTGAATTTCTGAGTGACAACTGGTGATGGGATAGAAATCGGTCAGTGGTGGTTTAAGCGTCTCATTTTCTGCAAGTCAAATCCACGTGTGCTGCCACCTCCTCTATTGTGCCTCTGCTCTGAAATTATGAATATTTCATGGCAAGCATCTGACACCATGCCCAGAAAGATATTTCAAGGTTTTTTTTCTGATAGAAACCCTGGGGTTAGAGAGTGTCACAGAGGCGTGAAGTCAGTCTGTGGCCCCCAGGCTAAGGATAGGATTTATGATGCCCCAGTTGATGACATCAGGTGGATATTTTCATTCAAGAGCAGAAAGCCCCTTTGTCCTCCTAGATAGATAAACCATTGAGCTGTTCGCAGTTTGTTGTCACTCCTAGAAAGATCTGTCTGAAGAATTCTGTTGAGTAGAGAAATGATTTCAATCTGCTCAGAGTGCAAGCTGTGTTTTGACAAACTGCGAATGGTTTCCCTGTCTGATCAGTGTGGAGCTGGAATGACTAAGCAGGGGGGAGTCTGCTTGGATTAGCTCTGACTTAAATGCTCCCTTTAGCATATTACATTGCCCATTGGCTTTCTACTAACCACATCTCTCTTGTTTTTATCTTTTTAAAGTTGCAGTTTGGGTCAAACCTATCCATTTATTTATTTGCTTTAGTTTTCTTTTGGAATAATATTAGTTTTATGACTCCAACTCTTCAGAAGGCTCTTTTTTCTGAGACTCTATCTGTATTTTAACTGTGTATTTCAGCTAAATTAAATCATACTAATTTCCCTACTTCCACGTGGATATTGGTAACAGCGTATATATCAGTATGATAATGGGATCTATTACTTAAACCTAATAACTTGTTAAAAATTAAAGGTGCACTATGCAAAATTGCCATGGCTTGCCTGAAGTGAGGACTGATCAGACTTTTTTTCTGACAAAAATATGGAATAAGCGCCTTGGATAATTTTGTGGAGTGCACCTTTAACTAACCATGTTATAGGTCTTTGATGTTGTGCTATACCTGCTTATTTAATCTATACATCGGCAACAAGAGCTGAGCACCATGTAAGCTGCACAATGTACAGATCCAAGAATAAGAGCTTCAGTTTTATCAAAATTAGCGATACGTATTCCAACTTTACTCATTAGAACTTTTGGTAGTCATTTAATTAAATGTTTTGCCTCAAGTTTGTGCTACCTGGGTGTAATTAAGGACTCAACTTGAGCCATGTATATTTTCTAATCCTAACCTACATATTATGTTGATTTCTGGTAAATATGCAGAGCTCTGCATATAGACCTGTGAGTTTAAGGGCTCTCACACAGATGCTGAGAAATCTGCTCAAAACAAGTAGGCCTGCTCCTACTTTGCATTTCAATTTAACATTTCAGAGAACTGGCAGCATGTTGCCTCGCTTAGCCCTCGCTTCGTTACACCCACATGGCTTCTCACCGTGCTTGCTGACGTCTTCCACTGTTCAAAGGGCTGAAAGTTGGCTGAGAAATAGGGGGTTTCCATACCAGATCCCTCAGGTATCTGCAGGCACTGTGTGTGTGCGCGTGTGTCTCCCCCCCCCTCCTCCACTCCCATCCTACAACACACACCCTTCTCTCTGCTCAAGCTGCTCTGTTTTTCCCATCTCAGAGCCCGACTGACCTCACCAGCGCACCTCTTTGTTTTGTTTTCCTGAAATCTCCACAGCACCTGAAAGCTTCCCGTCTTCCATATAGGGTTTTCTCCCAGTGGGGAGTTAGCTTTGTAGCGGCCCTTTGTAAAAGTGGTTTACTCGGACAAGGGTATTTAGGTGAAGCTAATTGAAATGGAGGTCAGCGCTGTAGTAGTGACTAGCAGGTAGGTGATCCTGGCTGCAGACGGCAGCCTCTGACCCAGGGGTGCTGCCTCAGTTCCTTCCCAGTAGGGTCGGCTCAGCCTCCGTCTGTGTGGGCAGGGATTTACCATGCATGATAAATGGAAGAGGCAGGGCGTCTGAGCAGTTTTGGAGCAGCAGAAAGGCTGTCCCTTTTTAACCCAGATATCTCTTTAAATGTATTATGGATAGAGGTATGCATTTAGACTCCACATTCTTAAGCTTTTTACACAATGTGGGAGCATGGTGTGATATTTTATTCTATGTTAGGGTGAGGGAGTTGTAAGTAGTCATAGAATGAGTGTTATTTTTACAGTGCACGGCATAATATTCTTGTGACTACACCAAAATAAAATACAGTAAGTGTCTCCAAGGTCCCTTTTCTGCCTTTGCTTCTTCCTTTGATGACAAATACTGTTTCGTTAAATGGGTTACCAACTCTTAAGAGTGATGCATTATTCTTGCAATAAAAGCTGTTCTTTAATGAAGGTGCATTTTGATTTTTGTTTGCTTTCACCCACCATTAAATTTCAATCATGGCTGCCCATGATTAACTGCCCACAGATAACTATTTTCGTTCACACCATTACTGATGTATGCCGATACTGCTTTGTTGACAGGGAAAGCTGAAGTCATAAAACTATCACGACTGATAAGCATAACACCTCAAACTCTATAACTACGCTTACATATATTCACAAGAAGAAAAAAATAAATAAATAACTAGATCACAGGGAATTCCTGATTGCGGCAATATCATGCCCTTGCTCAAGAAGTCTCTGTTGCTAAATTTAAAGCCTTTACGTGTGAAAATACATAATTTTCAAATTATTTTTGATAGCATAATGAAAGAGACCATTGCAGCGTCACAGGGTACAATTTGGCATGAAATGTGCAGGACTGACTTATGGGAAAAAGATCAGCCAAAACTGAAAAAGGCGGCTCTTTGAATTGCACTAATTATTTGTTCAGAGACAAATTAACAGACTAGCACATACATTCAGTGGCCACTTTATTAGGTACACCTGTACAGTCTCATACAATCCAATACAACTGTTCTGCCAGAAAGTTTACTTTTATTATGCCTGTAATGCTCAGGTTTTCTTTTTGTCACAGTAATAGAGGTGTTAAATCAAATCTGTGTTTGGCACTGAGCTCATAGTTAGTGCGGCTGTTGTACTGGACTGCATTTTATTGAGAGGTGTTTCTACTATTCTGTCCCCCTCATGTATATAAATAGGGAGGACAAAAAATTAGAAACACCTCAATATAAAGTAGTCCAGTGTAAGACCTCTGCAAACTACAACTTCAGTAATAAACATTTAATTAAGTGTACATATACTCCACAATATCAACGAAAACTGAACATTACAAACTTTCTTAAAAGGTAGAATTGATGGCAGAGACAGTGAACTGCATTAGATTATACAGGTGGACCTAATAAAGTGGCCACTGAGTGTACTCCCAGTTGCCTAGCCAGGTTTGCAGCATCAGGAATGGCCATACTTCTCAATTATGACTTTTAAGAATGTAACCAAAGATATATAACACTAAATGTGATGTTACATCATAATTCATGAGATAACCATCTGGTATTGTTACTTATTATTAATTTAATATCTCAAGACAAATACAGCATGTCAGCTATGCTGCAATCTATGCAAAAAGTGAAGCCCAGGCAAATAACAACAGCGATGTTAGCCACATCTCTGCCTACACAGAATACTGACTAACCACACAATCAGCCAGCACTTTGTTATTCGAGGCTGTGGCGTTAAACTTCACGTTCGACTTTCACCATACTAACTAACTCAAAATTAGCTACCTTCAATCCTGGAATCAGTCATCATATATAAACATCGCTTGTTGGCAGTTTACCTCATGCCTTTACTCGATTTTTTCGTCATGTCTTCCATGTTCTTGAGCGGTTCAGGTCATTTGTTTCACTCACGCGGTCACATGACGACTCAACAAGCATATGAAGATTTAATTGGGTTTAATGCATGAATAATAATAGGCCTACAGTAGTCTATATTGTGCATTATGAAGATCTGAGAAAGGTTTACATTCTCAGAGAAATTGGTCTAGCTGGGATGAAACAGCACTTATAAATGCAAACCACGCATACGGTAGTTAAATATTATTGATAGTGAAAATAGGCTATTGCATATGCATGAACACATGCACATGTATTGAAACAGTGTAACAGCTAAAAAAATAAAAATACATAGTTTATACATGAATAAATGCAACCCAATAAACATAGCAATTAAAGGTGTTATAGACTAGTGATTAAAGATGTTAAAGACCTATTGTTATTTGACACAAATTCATGTTTTTGCTCCATTCTGTAATTGAAGTTTTCCACAATCAGCTATAGAAAATGAAACTATGAATACCTTAAATAAACAGCTACAATTTTGAAGTCTGTGTCTGATGTGTGTGTGTGTGTGTGTGTGTGTGTGTGTGTGTGTGTATGTTTGTGTGTGTGTGTGTGTGTGAGAGAGAGAGAGAGGGAGAGAGAATTATACATGAGAAATATATCTTGCCAAGATTGACATTATTAAATATATTAATATATTACAGAGGGTGTGTTTATGCCTTGTGTTTCTGATTGTAACTGCCTGCCGATACAGCCGGTAATACTGAAACCATTCATAATTTCTAGAGAAAACATGTTGCTTAATGTAGTATATTATTCATTCAGACTACCAAAGCTAGTTCTTAAATATCCAGTTCAGGCAAACTTGAAAAGGTAAATTACTTGTCTGTCATATAAATGCACAAACATGAGATGAATACACAAGGATTATAAAGACAACATGAGACTCTTTCACCATAGGTTCCAGTTACAGTGAGTTTAAACCTGGACCCAGGTAAGATGGCTGCCATATGGTTCCTTCCCAGACTGGCAAGTCATTATGACACATCGCCTCTAGTGTTTTAGATATGCATGTATGCATGTTTTCAGTGAAGACACCAAAAAGGTAACCATGGAGACTGCATTTTTTATGCAGTATGTTTTATTGGCTATTTTGCTACAACAGTTATAGTATAGGTCCCACAGTCTTACTTCCTCTTGTAACATACAGAGAAAATATGAAAATTGTGATAAACATATGGGATCAAATCAGGTAGAATCATCTCCTTGGGAAATCGTGAGGGATACCTTGTATAACTAAGCTGAAGTTGAAGTTAAGCGTCCTGGAATAACCAGGATAACCACATCAATCTCCACTGTGTGGCCAAGGATAATATCTCAGCTGTCTTCAGTATTAAAGTATAGTTTCATTAGCAAACCAAACCAAATCCAATAAATTCTTTATCTATTTGGTAAGCCTATTTTGCTTGCTCAGACAAACAGTAGCCGAACCAAATCTTTGCCATTAAAAATAACCTTTGTCACTCACGCATGAGTGACAAAGGTTCCCAGTCTTTTTGGACCATTACCATAACAAACCAATGCCTACCCTCTGTAACAGGCTGCACATGCAGAGTGGTGAACAGTCCACCTAGAAAAACACCTGTTCATGTTGTTTGATTTGCTTAATTATCAGAGGAGATGTCACTTTTGGAAAATTACTCAGTAAGTACGTTCTCAGTTTTCTTACAAGAAACATGAAAAAATAATCATCATGATTTTGCATATTATTTTTTGTTATTCTTTTGGTTCTGTCTTAATTATCTTGGTAATAATTATCAGACAGCCCTTTGGGGGGTCCTGACCTCCAGTTTGAGAACCACTACTTTAGAGTGACTTGTCTGAATTGGCACCTGATGAACATATTTTGAACATGCTCCATTCACATTATCCGTTTGGGCTATCCATCATCCATCCATACGCACGTATATTTAGGAAATTGAGAACTCTGGCATGTGTAACAGAATAAAAGGACTTTACCATGTCTTTTCAGTGATATCACTGATCCCTTTCTTGTCAATTCCTGTGCCTTTCCAGCCATTCCCATTTGCATAATAACTACAGTAAATTGTCACTACCCATTTCGAGCAGGACTGCGAGATCTATGAGGTGTTGCTCTCATTAAGGCCATGTTCACAATAACCTAGATAAATCTGAAAATGTTTTTTGTATTTTTTGCGTTCCATCCACACTATACCATTTTTGAGAAGTTTCCCATCCACACTGATATGCTCAGCTGTTTTTTGTTTTTGTGCTGGATTCAAATTGTATTTTCGTCGCCAGCACTGGTGCCCGGCTCTGAGCCGTGATTGGCCAGATGTTGACTGTCCATCATTAAAGCGATGTGTGCGGTAGATGACAGATAACTGACTTGACTTGGCACGTGGGGCCCTCATGAACGATGGCTTGGGGGCCTGTGAACTGCTCACAGCGGGGACACTGCGGCGCAACACTGTGGCCCCCAGCACAATGTAAGGGGGGCGACCCTGACAAGAATACACAAGCAGGGACAGTGACATCTACTGTGTGGGGCTTAGGGTGTGCCCTCTGACCATGACCTCACATTTCTGCTCTTTATGGAAGTGTTAGCTCGGAGGGTTCCTGGATACCTTCAGTAACTTCAGCTAAGCTGAGCGCCTAGAGCGCCAACAGCATGTTAAAATCAAGTAGCATGCCAGATTTCTTTGTCTGAACTGCTTTTAAAAGTAACCAGTGAGCATGCCTGAATGTGGCCATGACGATCACGTGTTAGCAAATTTAAACTTTTTTTTTTTTTATAATCATTTTTTTAAATTAATTAATTAATTTGTTTGTTTGTTTGTTTGTTTGTTTTGCAGCTGAGCTCTTGAGTTTATACTGGCCTGAATGGACTTTCTGCTTTTTACCACTTTGCATAGTCTTTGAAAATTCTGTTTTCAGTGGTTGAATACGTTTTGTTACAAAACATTTTCATGGTATTGTAGTGAGAGCAAGAAGTACGCTTCTCGCATGCCTAAGTTTTATTTTTAAATGAATAAACATGAACAAAAACAATGTCTTTTCACACAAAACAGTGCGTTAAAATTGAATTTTGAATATATCTGAGGCAAGAAATATACCATGCGGTTACTGATAATTGGTTGGCATCTGTCCAATCTGATTGGCCGTTGCCCAATATAATCTGGTTGTCATCTGAATAAAGTTCAGCGTTCTCAGCTTTATGCAGATGAAAAGCGAATTTCAGTTGCTCTCAGTGTCAATCTTGCAGAATTCAACGCACAGAACTGTCGCGTGCCTGTTGCCATAGGAAGTGAATGAAAGGCAGAACTTTGCTTGCTTTGCGATGGTAATATATAAAAATATGCCATGAGTGAGGATGGAAGAAAAAGACGGCCAGTTTTGTGTTGCCTTAGCCTAAGATTTGGTCTGGATGTGAACTTGACCGGATTAAGCTCTAAAATGAGGAGCGACAACCATATTTAGCTGTAATGTAAACGGGGCTTATGGGACTCAAGGGAATGCCAAAGTCATCAAGGTTCAGATTCTGCTGGTAGACGCTTTAATTTAGACTCCTGTTTACAGTTCAGATTATCTGTCACCGTGTCATCTGTTGGTAAATAAGTGTGTGACTGCAGATGTCTGAATTGTCTTCTACTTACACTCAACGTAGTATTACATTACTACCTCAGTTATACCAGTTCCATGCCACATGCCACTGTATGCCCAATGATTTCTACGCTATATGATAAAAGTATATTTTCAGCCCCTACTCGAAAAATCCCCGAGGCTTGGACCATCTCACTGCAAATCCACTCCCATAGACGGCGGGCAAAATAAAGTTCCTATAGGAATACTGCACTGTAATTACATTCCCCCATTAGCATACGAAGGCTTGGGAGAGTCACACTGCACACAGCCTCCAGCAGCACTTTGCCATATGGCCCGTCTGCGCTTCTCAGGCGATATTTGGCAAGGCTCTTGCAGAAGGTCAAATATCAAGTCAGAGGACTGTGCCAGAATTGCATCTATGCTAATTGCTCTCTCTTTCTGCACGCTCTCTCATCCATCTCACACTCTCCTGCCCCCGCTCTTCCCTCCTCCCTCTCTTTTTCTCCCACTGAAGTAAGTAATCTGCTTTAGGATGTTTCTGAGATGGAGATGGATTTGGTTTTCCTTCGCTGCCCCTCAGCCTAATCTCCCCCCAGTGACCAGCCCCCCCCCCACACACACACACACACCCACACCCACCCTAAGGCAGAGCTCTTAAGCACACCATCATGCATTCCCCCTCCGCCCATGCCCATACGTGCCTAGTCAGCAAAAAACTCCCAAATTCCTCATTACTCACAAACATCCGCAATACACTTAGCTTGATTTGCTCGAATGGATGCCTGGTGCAAGCCGGGAGCATGAGTTAAAAGATTGTAGCTGATTTCAGTGCAGGTATGTTATTACGATAGTGGCGTACTTGGGTTCTTTGTTTGTATGCATTAGCGCAGTGAGCATATTGAAGTGGCCTGATTGTGCTGTAAAGAAGCTGCGCAGACCTGGAGAACATTCACAGAATGAGGCTCCTCCACAGAAAATCAAATGAGAAAATGATTTTTGCCGAATGTGAGCCAAAAATTTAAATGCTGTAGCAAATGTCAGCACTGGTTAACACTAGAAAGTCAGTGTCTACCTCACCTCAGAGATTGTGGTTTCAGTGTAAGGAGGTGAAATGCTACTGCAGTATTCAACAGATTTTTATTATTATTATTATTATTACTTCTTTAATTATTTTATTGAAATTGTATGATATTCTGGTTTCACATGCAGAAGAGCTTCTCTTTTGAACTTGGCCTTGGAGTTGCCATCTGTAAAATGAATGGTATAGAGATGGATGACATCAGTGTGCTTGACTTGAAGATCTATTCATCCTACTGAAAGCAACCCTAGAAGCTTATATTTTTTGCAGTGATGAAATGACACTATGCAAAAATAATAAAATATTAAGATATTTAAGACACAGAAAAGGCTGAAATAAATGTGCATCATTTCATGTACGAACACCCATTTTTGGCCCATAAAGAGACATTTTAGTTCACATTCGTTTGCCGTCATATCATCACACAGTATCTCAGAAAGCTAAATTCTTTAGTCACATATTTTGATGAATATATTGCAGACACTTTGGGAACTGATTTATTTAGATTCTCAAGTATCTTTTTCAAATACTCATCACTAATCTACAGCAAACATTCAGTCAAAAATTAGCCTCATAGACCTTGTAGATTTTTTTTAATAAAGTGATTTAAAGCCCTAAACCTTTACACATCATAAAGTAATATATCAGAGGTCATAGAACCTTATTTTGCATGTTTCATGTACAGTATGTTGTTCAAAAACATGTCTTTGCTGTGTATGCTGAATCCAGTGTTATTTCCACCAAATGTTTTCAAAAATGCAGATTTGGGAATTTGGGGTAATTTCATATCAATACCTGGTTGTTGTGATTTACTTTTTTTCTAGATTAAACTGTTTTGATTTAAATATGAACTATTTGCTATACTGTGGCACTGTACCTTTAAATTCATATTCTGCATGGCTAACACCATTTCATCTGGTCCATGAGTCGGTGTATCTAAAACACCGGAGCAAACCGTTTCAAGCGTCAACGACTAATCCACAAGGCAGAGCGTCTTATACCAGGCAGACGATTCTATCCCAGTTTAAGGTTTATTCCATGTCAGCCAGCCTGCTCAGCCCAAAGTTATCATCAACAGCAAAGGGATTGACGTTTTTGATCATTATCGTAGCATATACTGGTAATATCCAAGCTTCAAGCTTGGGGCGGAGCTGTGTCTGTTTGCATTATGGCACTTTGGCACAGGACTGGGGGCAGTGGCGTGTGGACGACTAGATGAGTGGTCTGTCCGTGATAGCGGCCTTGGAGAGGGTCCTTTTATAAACGGCATTGGGAGGCTAGAATATTGGCTACAAGCTTCAAGATGAGATTTCAACCCCCCACCCACCAACCCCAGTAAGAGTGCAGGTGATGGATTGCTATACCTTCCAGGTTTGAGCTTGGCAACGCCCCAATATTCCTGCAGAATAAAGTGACAGGCAATATATAACACATCAGTTAAGGCTGACTGCACCGCTGCAACTTTTTTTTTTTTTTTCTCAGACCTGGAGATCGGCCCTGAATCTTTGGCTGGCTCTCAAAGCTCGCCTTGCTTGACTCTGATGAAACATGCTCTTTACTTGTGCTTCCTCTCTGCCCCTTTCCTCAAGCTTTGTAGTTTCATCTGCCTCACCACCGTTTTAGCAAAGAAAATAATCAGAGATATTTAAACTCACAGAGTCAGTTTACATTAAGATTATTAGAAATCCCAACTTTCTGACGGCAGTTCTGATGTGTCGGTTTTGTTTTTGGGACATAATGCGGTGTAACGTGTTTGGGGGGGAAAACAAAACAAATTGGTTGACCTGAGCTTGCACACAAATTTCAGTTGCAGTCATGACGGTGTGTGAAATGTGTTTATAATTATATTAAAAAAAAAAAAAAAGAGAAAAAGTCGGTGTACAGACAACTAAAGTGGTGTCAGCTGGAGTTTGTGTGTGCATTTGTGTGCATGTGTCAAGAGAGAGTGCTATTTATTTATATATTTTGTTCGCGGCCTGTCAGAGATGCATCCAAAGGATTGCCGCTGTGAAAAGTGGCCTGGTTCCTAGTCCGTAAGTTAATAAATAATGGGTATGTCAAGGTAATGTATGGACCAGGCGTTATAATGAGCATTTTGAAACACATCAGCACACTCCCTAGCCTGCTATTCAACCTGCCCAGCGCCACTGTCTCTCGAAGAGAAACCTCTCTCTCTTCTTCTTTCTCTCCTTCCCCCATATCTTTCCCTGGCTGGCTTCTGCTCACTCCATCTCTACTCTGATTTTTGAGGCACTACACTTTTTTTTCCAGGACACTTTTTCATCTCTAGCACAGATTGTGTGTGTGTGTGTGTGTGTGTGTGTGCGTATATGTGTGTGTCAGAGCATGAGGAGATTCTTGAAAATTCCTAGACAGAAAAGAGGGGGGGGTTCTAGTGCACAGAAATCATCTTCCTTAATTATCGTGAATTAAAAGTTTTATGATTTTATGTGTGCGTGTGGGTGTGTGTGTGTGTCGGGTGGTGATGGAGCAGGGGGTGGTGGTGGTGGTGGTGTGTGTGTGTGTGTGTGTGTGTGTGTGTGAGGGGGTGGGGGACTCTGTGACAAGGCTGGCTGGGAGGGTAGAGCTGAGGGTTAGTGCCAGACATGTCTCAAGAGAAACCGGGGCACATTTGCAATCACCCCGAGTTCAAAAGGGTAATTTATTCACAGTCTGTGGTTAAAGTAGGGCTGCTCAGAATGCCAGTGGGATTGTGCCGTGAAGCAGAGTAGTAGAGGCACATTATTTTCTTTTTCTTTTTTTTTCTTTTTTATTTTCTATTTAGCTTTTTTTCCCCCCCTCTTCAGCTTCTCCCTCATCGTCCCCTTCGTTGTTGTTGTTTCTGCAAGCAAGCCCTGTGTGGCGTCTTTTAACACACGCCGGCAAGCATATTTCACTTTTACACTCATCCGCATTGACGTCCCAGCGCTGATTGAATTTTGAGGCGCTGCGGCGTCTGCCATTATCATCCTCATCGTCTTGAGTGGTTTATCTCTGGCCCCAGCTCAGTGTGACGCCAAGGCTGCAGGGGAGAGGAGGGGTAGGGCAGGGGTGGGCTTTGGGTTGACGACTGTATGTGTGCGTATGTGTATATGTGTGTGTTTGTGTGTGTGTTGGTTATTTATGTGAGAAAAGAACAGGAGGATGTGCGTTAGATTTAAGGTTATCATTTTAGATGGCAGTTAGTGGTTGGGAGTTTATGTTGTGTGTGCATGCATGTGCTCCTGCAATTAGGCTGTGCTGATGAGCAGAGTTTTTTACAGTGGCCTCGGCAGACACTGTATCACACAGCTGGTTTGATTATGATTCACCGTACCATTCAAGCCCCCGTCCTAGCTGGCCCCATCTTTCTATCACCTCCTCTCGATCAGGCCGGGACGTGCAAGGCTTCAGCATTAACCGCATATGCCAAGCTCAATTAGTATCATGGGATGTCATGGTGGCCCAGAGACCTCACACCGCCTTGCCACAATTCACAGAGAATAATTCCACCACATTGCAGGCTCTCTGTCTTGTTATCACCATGAGTCACTGGCAGACACTTAGAATACCCTGCGTACTGTAATGGTGCGGTGTGGAGTGGCGGTGTTAATTTGAGGTCCAGGGAAATCTCTTCCTCCTCGTTCACTCCGTCCAACACTGGATTGTGCGCATTCATTGCCAAGAGGGGTATTGTCCTTCCCTCTGTGCGTCTTTGTAGCCAGGTTGTTGCGTATGCTCTGCTGCAGAGGCAGTGGTGTTGACGTGAGGCTGAGTCGCTGCCATGCTGTCATGATTTGAGGTAAAACCTTGGTGTTGGTCTTGTGTCCCTGGTGTAACACTATCAGCCCTTGTCTTCTCCCCACCGTGCTCTTGCTTCCTTGTCTGTCTTCACCCCCTCCCTTTATACCGTTCTCCCTCTTCCCCTCCATCGATTGTTTCTGTTTTCTTGTGTCTTTTCTCCCTCGCTTTCCCCGGCGGTTGATGGAGTGATTTTGAAGGCACATGCAGGTGGGGGAGCGAGGCGACGTGGAGCTGTGCTAATTGAGCCTTCTTTGTGCCTGGTCACTGCAGTGTGCCGAGGCGAGGGGGCCCGGGAGTGAATCCAAGCAGCACTCAAGAGCCCCACTGGATCGATAACGTGGGAACTTAACAAAACAGAGACATGCCGAGTGCCCAGATCAGGGTCATTATTGTCTCTGGCGAGCCACACTTCCACCAGGGACTGATCAATGTGAGAATATGGATCAAGATGAACATTCTCACCTCCCCTTTCTCCTCTTAGCCTCGACTCTTAGAGCACCACACTGTAGGCTGGGAAAGCAGCACTCAGGTCCCTGCTGCTTTTGTCTTCATTGGCTGATGGAGCATGTTCGTTTTGTCAGAGTTTTTTGAGCGGCATGTTCTTTTTTTCTCAGGGATTTGTTCATTGAGACTCTTTCCCATAGCTTGGCTGTTCCTTAATTATGTGTGAACATGGAAATGCGCTAAACTACAGATTAGTCTTATTGTCCACTCACTCTCAAAGACTCAAGCTTTCTGGCTTCAACTCTATTTCTGTTTCCATTTATTTCTGGTAGCATCTCTGTGTAACCTTGTACTATTTTCTTCTATATCATTGACAGCAAATTCCATTTAGCCAGCAGGTTTTAAAATACTTAGCCTAGACAGCCCTCACTCTTATTACATTTTATTGTTGTTCAGCTTTTGCATAATTCTGTTGGCTGCTTTATTGTTGCGTCTCTCAAAGTAGCATAAGTTTGAAGGGATTAAAACAAACAGTATAAAGGCACAGCACAAGGAACATGGTGCATGCCAAACTGAATGTTACATTTACTGTAAGGGTCTTTGTCTGACTGCTGCGTCCACAGTGCTTTTGTCCATCTTAGGCTTCCTATAAAGAAAATGATCTTGACCACCCAAACTCTTTTAATCTTTAAATAGTCCCACAAAGGGCTGGGCGATATGGACAAAATCAAATATCACATATCATATCTTTGATTAAATACCTCTATCAATACTGGGATGACGGTTGGTGCTTTCATAAGATCTTTACACACAAAGTTTTTGATCAGTAATCAGTAGCAATGTGGATGTGGTGACCAAGCAGGGAAAAGCACAAAACAGAACAGCTGGCAGAGTCTAATAAGTTCAGAAAATTACATCTCTTTACAGGACAAAACAACACTAATGCTGTATTATAAATTTACGTTTTCCAAAATCCTGATCATCCGACAATATCTAGTCCTATATCACAATACTGATATGAATATTTAGGGATGCACAATAATATCGGCATGACATCAGTATGGGCAGATATTTTTAGAAATGAAATATCGGTATCAGCCTGAAATGAAGCGCTCTGCCGATATGACATGCCGATATGTGAAATAGGTCAAATCTGCCCTGGTTGTGGCTGTTGTCAGGATTTTCTCAGAGAGAGCATCATCCAAGCCTGTTTCAGTGGGACAAATCTTACAGTTTTGTTTGAAAAAAAAAAAATGTTACATGAAAATAAATATGGCATGTTTTGCATAACCTAAGCTGAAGTAATAGTTCTTATTTTGCCCAGTGGAATGTGTACATTTTGAAAAGCATTGCATTTTATTTCTGCAACTTCCAGTGGGCCTTCACAATAAGAGCAGGCATAAAAAAAAAAAAAAAATGTTAATTCCAATTGCAGGAGAGACTTGATGTTCTCAGCTATTAGGTGAAAAAAATATGGGCATATATTGGTATCGGCATCGGCCAAAAGAGTTGGAAAATATTGGCATGTTGGGTATTGGAAAAAATTCCAATATTGTGCATTCCTAGTGTAGTACTTAGTTTGATTTATTTTATTTTAATTTGATTTGATTTTTTAGCTAATTTCTCCCCATAGATTCTGACTAAAATACCATATCAGTAACTTTGCTGGTTTAGCATAAAATGTAAATACTTTTGCATACAAAATGTATAATCCTACCTTATATGTAGCCATTGGTTTCCATTCATTGCACTATGATATGAAAATTAACTTTCACAGACTTTCTTCCCATCAGTATTCCGTCACTATAATAAAGTATTGCACATTAGTTTTCCTACAATCAGCAACACGGTTGTGTTTTGATGACTTGAAATTGAACGGAATGAAAATAGTCCCTGGGGAAAAGTTCACTTTGCACAGCGAATTATCAGTTCCGTGGTTTATGAATGTTGATGACTTTGTTAGCCGCAGAGGCAGAACGTTATGAGGTGGGTGTTTCAACCAAGAAAGAAACTTTAAAATTGCGGGATTTTAATTATATGTTGTGAAATCTTTTGTACCCCCACATGATTTGCCAAACGGTTTGTCATAAAATGTGGAATGTGAATTGTAGTAACTGGGCCAAACACTGACAATCACTGGTATGCTCCTTTAAAATCTGCCCAGGCAACTTTTGGCATTCAGGCATTTAAACTTTCAGTTTGTTTTTGCCTCCTCAGACTCACAGGCCTCTGCACTGAATGGGATTAGAGTCTTCATGTTATAAGATGTTCAGATGGTAGGGACAAGATGACATCTCCAGTATTGGGATGGGGAGTTAACTGAAAAGACCGAAAATATTGGACATCACACATTTAATGATTGGCACTGCAGATGCTTTTCATCTTGCACACACTTTTCAACAAGTTGGATTTAGAGATCACCCACTTGGCGGCGATGTAAAGACTGGGATTAACGCCACACAACCCCCAGTCTTGTGAGAACACAAGCTCTTGTGCTACAACTATGCAGAACCAAAACAAACATGACGATGGAGTTTTATTTATTTTTCTTGCATATATGCTTCTAGTCTTTTTCCTCCTCTCAGGCTCCTTTCTCTTTGGCCAGTGTCAGCCTCTGTTCAGCTCTGATGCTGCTTTTACATCATATGGGAATAACTGTCGGAAAGACATGACGGTTCAAAGCACCAATTAGGAAGTGTTCATGCGTTCAACCCATTTTGAAGCAGTCAAACGCTATGATTGAAGTTTTCTGAATGTTTTCTGTTTGAAGTTTACACTTTACAGCAAGCCAAATATTGCCATGTCTACCACAAACAAAAAAAAATCCAGCAAGTGGTTGTGTTGTGTTGTACCATTTAAAAGTTATGGTTATTAATGAGTTGTGATGAAAGAAGCTCACTTGACCGCTTTATTTGGAATGAAGATTCCCTTCTCGTTTGACTTGAGGCTGTTTTCCTTTTAAGTGAAATTAAAATACAGTAAGTGGGAGAATTTGAGCACTTCGATGTGGTAGTTACCACCTCACATAAATGTTTTTTTGGAACAGTAAGCTCATATCAACCATGTCTTTCCATACGATGTGTGGCGCTTGGATCGCGTTGTACAAGTAGGTCAAGCCATAAAAATCGAACATGCTCGCAGTAATCGTGATGATCCCAACTGGATCTGGAGGCAGGACGTTAAAGATCTCACCTCTCATACACAACAAAATCACCTGTGTTCAGTGTCCACTGCCCCAAACTGGCAAGATCAGACTATTTTCAAAATTACTCAGATCTTGAAAATCTGCCTTGGTTACCAAATCATAGCTACTGTATAATCAGCCCAATGTTTGCACTGTATGGCGTGTCTCTAGCCTTAGCTAATAAGCTAATAAGGCCAGAGACCGCATTGCTGCTTATTAAAAAAAAAAAAAAAAAAAAAAAGTAGTTATGAAAGGACAGCAACAGCTCAAGCTCTAAGGTGTGGTGCTCTAGAAAAGGTCAGAGAAGCAGCTAGTTATTTCCTGTTGGCTCTTTAGGGCCTTTTGCTAAAAGTTTTTTCCTCATTTCAGCAGCATCTGCAGCATATACATTTACTGTTTTGTTTTTCCACTATACTTCCCAGGGACAACTTGGCAATCAAAAATCTTTTTCCGTGCTTTTCCTGTTGGCATTTCAGTTCTGTTGGTATCTCTCTTCTCTTCACCTGACAAAGAAACCGCCTTTGCAAGGGCAATCAGGTGTTGATAGGGGATTTTATCATGAAGGAAAGGCCTACCCCACAACTATAAAGTGGTCATTTTTCCATCACCCATGGAGCTAAGGGATGCTGAAGGTAAAAGTGAAGAAATTATATACATTTGGTCACAAAACTTATAATTCGTCAATCAATTAGGTACAGTGTACTCAAACTGACAGTGCACTCTCTAGCCTGTGATTTCCTCCAGGACGTTGTGGTGGCTCGTTTTGGCGTCACTGTATTCAAATTTGGCTTTGGACCTTGTCACATGTCACTACTCTTTTTTTTTTTTCACCAATCCCTTTTTTCTCTACGTAGTGTGAAATATCTAATAAAGCAGAAATGCCATAAAAATTATCTTACAAAATCTTGATTGCTTCCAATAAATGGTAAAGAGCAGCTACTGGAGCTGCAGTGACATAGGAAGGGGGTGGACATCTGTTCACTGAAATTAAACAAAGATAATGTCATATCTACTGTAGGCCCTGCATTATTCATTTGGTGGGGTAACAGTACTGGCTAAATACAGTGTGAAAAAAAAATATTTGGTTGCCCAAAGAAACTTAAACAAAAGTAGGACTACAAAACTTCTGATGGACGTGTCAGTGGAGTGGCGGCTGACTCTTGGTGGAACCTATAGACCAGGTTTAGTTTAGCCCTGTAATTTCAAGGTTTAATTTCTTCCTCTCTTCCTACTCAGAAAAGAACCAGACAAGAAATCAAGACAAGAAATCATTCACTTGGTCCTATAATTACCTTGTGGCTTATTTCTAATTGCTGTGTGATTATAAAGCTCCCAAGGAATGTGGCTGTGGGCTTTGGTTTGATCTGTTGGAGGGAATCACCAAGTTAAAAAAAAAAAAAAAATCAAGGTGATAGCTTCATCTGATGAGGAAGTCACCCATCAGCTGTGTAGGCCCATTTCCCTTTTCGCAGATTTATTGATTCAACGTTACCTCTAATTAATTGTTAGGTTTGGGAGCTGTTAGAGGGCGTATAGATCCTAGGTCCAATAAAACAGAGTCAGTTATTTTAATGCCCTTCTTATAACCTAACAATGCCTGTTGCATCACGCTGGATCAGTCGCAGTCATTGGTCGGCTTAGCAAACTCACTGAAAGACTTTAAGCAGGATTGTTGCATTTATTTCACCTCAAAACGAAGAATTTCCAGCATGTAAATTTCCGACCTGCAACAGTTCTGCGTTCACGGTGTCAACTCAGGTAAAATGGATGCCCGCAAGAAGAATTAAGCTCTGCGTTTTCCTCCGGGGGAGGGTTACCAAATGTGTATGCAGTGGTGTTTTCTCAAATAAATACTGTTCTGTTGGTTCAAGTGTTACCACAAATAACAAATGGAAAATTGTGCTCTGCTGTTTTGGTGTGCTCTGACGTCACTTGAGCTGAAAATGCAGAAACCAAAGCTCTGAAACGATACCTGAATTTCCAGCTTGTAATTCCAATTTGGGTGAACGTTCAGTTTGCTTTTTCAGAAATCGGAGCTTGTTTTTAACAGGTTTCAAGCTGAAATGAATGCAGCACTGCCTGTTAACCTGGTACACGCAAAGTAAGCATTATTATTGTCTGAGATCCATGCTCTGTTTACAGCACGTAAGAAAATTTATCACAGAAGAGTAAAATGTAGTTAAGTGCCTTAGGGATGTCAAAATTTAGAAAATTCTTACATTATAATGTAAAAGTCAGTTTGTGGAAGATGTAGTGTGTCACCTGCAGATTGTGTTCATGTATGTACATATTATGACAAACGCACATAAAATACTGTTTACGTTCAGTCCAAAACCGTACAAACCGTAGTGTCCTATCTGGCTCTAAGGCACTCATCAGCATGCCTTTGAAGAGTCACAGATGACACTTGTTATTAAAATGTCAAATTGCCCTCCTCTCAGACTAAAGTGATTTCATTTGTGATCATGCACCATTTTCCCCCGTCAACAGCGAAAAAATAATCAAAAAATGTGCTAATTGGTCATGGGGATTGGTGGGAGACTTCAGTATTTTATGTTTCTGACTTCCAAATGAGTTTCCAAAAGGAGAGGCTGTCACTCTGGCATAGGGGTTTGGGGGAGAAGGAGGAGGGGCGCGTGTTGGCGCAGGCTCAAATTGAAATGATGCACTGTTCCCCCTCACTGCGGCTAGAGCTCACAGTAATTAAATGCCTCATTGTTGCTTCTTGGGAATTTGTATTGAATATTTCATCCAGCGTAATGATTATTTGGGTGTGGGTGGGACGTGGATGTAATCACCTTGGCTTGCTCTTTGATGAAAAACTGGGTTCGTGGTTGGGCTTGATCGCTGTTTTAAGTGCCCTTCAGCTGAATTTTTACTTTACTGAATGTATGCACTGTTATTATCCACCACTGGCAACAATATTATTGATTATTGGCTCTCAAATGTGCCTGTAATTTCTGCAGATAAGTTTTTTTTTTTTTTTTTTTTCAGTGGCTTGCTACTGCCTGGCAAAAATTCATGACCACCTTGAGATTTGCAAATTAAAATGTGTCCTTCACATTGTGTCTCCCACAGAGGACACCGGTCAACAACGGCGAAGCGTTCCGGTGGTTCTTCTAGAGCGGCCAGCCTCGACCGCCCCATCCAGAAGGAGGGCAGGTGGGACTCTGACTCTCTGCCGGCAGCACTTGAGGGGTTCACAGAACCCAAAACCCCCCCACCAGATTTGGAGAGGAGTAGAGAAGAAAAGTGGACAAAAGATAAATGAAAACATAATGGTGTTGGTTTAACTCTGTAATTTCCTTTTCTGTGTAATTATTGTACCTTTTGACAGTATCATAATGTATATTTTTGGTGTCTATGAATGTGTTTTCAGTGTTGTGGCTGTGAGTTCACAGCCAATCCTATGTAAAGGACAAACAACAAATAGACAATCATACAATCATACTGAATCCGTCCAACAGAAGAGGCCACGAGGATTGAAGATATAACAAACACAACACACTCTACTCTGGAGCAATAATCTATTTTGTTGATGATTCTTCAGCCTTTTATTTTTGTTGACTTTTGAATTATTGTATCAAAACCCAATTATCTTATCAAGTTTTTTTTTTCTGTTGTTTTATTTGGAAACCCTTTTGTGATGCCCCTCCGGCTGTGGGAAGTGTAAGATCGTCAGTGGTAATGTGATGTGTCTTGACAGAGACGATGTAAAGAGATGGTAGCATCGCTCATGTGATGGGTTTAATAGGGGGGTTTTCTCATCTGAGTGGACTCACTGCAGAACAGGGCACATTGTCTTGTGTGGTGAGTTGCGCTTCTGTGAAGTCAAAGGGGCATCATTTCATCGTAACCGCACCAGATGGTTGCAAGCCAGACTGCTGTCTGGAGGTGAGACTCACAAAGATGATGTAATACAAGCTTTTAATGAAACTAAACAGGCCATCAAACCATCTTCTTCTTTTGTGTTTTGGTTTGGAACACTTAAGGTTGTAACTGTCTAAAAGGTAGGGAGTAATGCCAGTAAAGGAATTGTAGGTTATGTTGAAAACATTCAAATTTAGAATTAATTGCAGTACAGTATACATATTTGACATATCAGATGTTGTTCTGAATCTAAGGGATAGTCTGGACTTTTCCCCTGCAGAGTAAACAACAATTCTTTCTCCTGCAAAGTAACATTACACATTCCAAAAACAAAATTATTCAATAAGTTACTCATTGTCTTAAAACCCTATTGTTGCATGTGTAAATGTGTTTTGGTTTTAAAGATTACTAAGAATTTGTATATTGTTGTTGTGATGCTTTTATGTGTTAAAATAAAAAAAGGACTTCAGAAAAAGAAATCTGACAGAAATGTTTGATGTGAAAGAATAACCAAAGACTACTGATCTCCCGTGTGTCAAATAAATTAACCGATACAAAATGAAAAATCAGTGATCAATGCTGATCACCTGATAGCTATTATTTTCCTATTTTTCTTTCCCACTGCAAAGCATTGACAGAAATAACAACCAGGAGGAGACAGGAGAAATATAACAGCATTGGTTGCCTCCCCAGTCACGTATTCCCTAGAATACTAAAATGTTGCATGGAGAAGAGTGGTTCCCAGAGGCAGCAGACTTTAAAGGACTAGTGAAATCCCATGTGGTTTGTCATGCTGGAATGCACTCGGGGGGCGTACGGGGGAGGGAAGAGGGGGAGCAAGAGAAGGGAGAATGGTGGGGGGTGAAGCGAGACAGGCTCCTGAGATGGCTTGTGCAATTGAGCGATTTCCGGGTCTTTGGGTTTCGGGGGTAGAGGATGGGAGCAGTTATGTGGGAGGCAGAGAAGGTAAGAGTGCAGGGACAGTAGGGAGGAAAGGGGAGGACGGAGACACATTTGGGCTGGAGCTGAGGGAACATGTGTGTGTGCTGGGGGGAGGAGGGGGAGAGGGTCAATGCTGAGGAGAAGGAGCAGAGAAGGAGGAAATCATCCGGGACCGACTTTTCCCCTGGCTGAGCACGCTTGCCATCACCCAATTTGAGCTGCTGACTGGTTAGGGCCAGCCAGGAGGACGATTGGAACTGCTCTGCAGCTGAGGCGGTGGCGGCAATGTGGCGTCTGTGTGCCAAATCCCCTTCGCCGGTGATCAGAAGGTGATAACGTGCATCAAGGGTGCGCTGGCTCACTCACTGGCCGGTGAGATTAAATAACATCAGAGACGGCTCTCTCTAATCCTTCCTCCACCTCCCACTCTGCACTCTGGAACTGGGATTTAAAGTCCTCAGGCCCCGGTGGTAATGTTCTGTTTCCTCCTTCAGACAGCAGGGAGAGAGAGATGGAGCGAGAGCAAGAGAGGGAGAGACATGCAGAGGGAGAAACTGAAAAGGTAGAAAGAGTTAGCAATGCACTGAGGTTTGGGGGCAACCATATATAATACGTGCTCAGTCTTCAAGGGTTCCCATGCTCGACCTGCCAAAGTGTTTTGAACAATCACAATCACCCAAATTGACTTTTCAGACCCTGTGAGCCAAATGGCCATGTCACTGGTGCCATTTGAAAGATGAACATCTTTTCTCTCATTTGAGCCTTCTTGCATAAGCTGGATGAACACCGAGGACACTGTAGCTCTTGGAGGTGACCCTTTTCCAATTTCCTTGCCTTCCTCTCTCCACCAAACCAAATGTAATTTCTGATCTTAATGCAATCTCTAGGACATTCACAGAACAAATATTCAAACTGTATGACCCCAACACTTCATATAAGCTACAATAGGGCCATGCAATCAGTTGCGAAGGAGGTATTTTCATGTATTGAACAGTATGAAGCTGATGCATTATTTCTAATTTTATTGTGAAAGCCATATTTCGCTGTGATTCTGATGGAGGTTTTAATCAGCAGCTACGTTATTATTAAAATCTTAAGGATTATGTCATGAATTAAATAAATTTAAAAAATGTTGCCAGAGCTAAATTCAGAGCAGGTAGAAGATAGTCCCTCCTCTATATGCCTGGGTGCTATGAAAGTTCATCATGATGTGGTAAAAGTAATTAAAGTTATGCACCTTAGCAGCAATTTTTAAGGACCATTTCAGCGTGAATGAGTTTTTGCTCATTTTCTACCTTTTGTTTGCCTTTAATGTTAATTATGACAATAATTGCATGCATGCACCTCATTAAAGATATTTTAAAATTAGTTTTTGCCATGGACCTCTCAGGCTCATTCTCACTTATTCAATCCCAAACAGCATAGAAAACAACTTCTAATTTCTTGTAATTTGGTCAGTAAAGATAATCTGTCTCTGTGAATGAGAACTCTAATATCAAGTTTTTACATTTTTGGATTTTGTTTTTTGTTTTTTTTAAGTTCCACTCACTGTTTACAGAAAAATTTAATATTTCAAAATAACTTTTCAACCAATAACATATGTTGTCTGTTTTTTTACATTGGGACCTGCTGGTTACATTAGACTATTGAAGACTCATGGCTGAAACGTGTTTGTTTCATGCCCTTAATAAATGGAAGACTATTGAACTGTGAGTGCTGGTGTTCTCTTTGTTTACATAAGGACCCACCTTATGTCAAGGGCATCCCATTCAAACCTAGTATATAGACTGAATGGGATGATGAACGCAACAAGATGCTTTCATCACCTATAGTCCATAAAATTAAACAAAAACAAATCTAGATTTTGAATAATTACAACATGTGCCTTGTAAAATTTTAACAGCACTTTAGGCAGCATTTATGTTGTGGTATTTAGGTTGAAAAACAATTAAGAGAAAAAAGGCCAATAACTCATAACGTGATAAACACACAGGAAAATAATATAAAACAGTAATGGAATGCAGGAAATAAATGCGCAATAAACTGTGTTTGCTAATAGCTCAGTTGGAAGCGAAGAGTTTCAGCGTTAACTAGCGAGCCAGGTAACTGAGCGTTACTGTATTCTGCATAGGAGAGGGAAAGTCAGTTGATCAACTAGAGACCCAGAGAGCTGAAATAACATTCAAATAAAGTGATCATTAATTATATCTATCTGTCATCGCCATGGATGCACCATGGGAAGTGCACAATCTGTACTTGTCCCATTTACTGAGTGAAGATGTAAGGATTTCTCACAAGAAATGTTGTGCTGGATGTTTTCCAGAGTAGAGCAGTACATACAGTCTGTACCTTCTTAAAACTTCATAATAACCCTTGCTGTCTTAAAAACTGACAGCAGTTGAAAAGCAGCCGTCTGATTAAACTCATCACATGTGGCATCCAAACAAACAGTAACAGGTCACTGCAATGCCAAGCATGCCACTGGGTACCAGGGTTACTGGGGCAATCAGGTGGTGCTTACCATCTCTGTGTCCTCCACAGAAATGCACAGAGTCTCTGTGATAATCCCTTTAGGGATTTTGACTGAGAATACTCCCTCACTCTACTTCTCGGCATGCAGATGCAGAGAGGAAAAATCCTCACACCTTCCTGTGAGGGAGTGCTAAGAATGGATGCATATGATTCGGAAATTATGGGAAAACTGGGGAAACATGGAGGAATGTGATTGGAGGTGCACGACAGCAGCAACATTTCCTGCACCTGTTCCTCCACCTTGGCCTGCCACTTTAATTAGACCAAAATGATATGAAGTGGAAACTAGTTAAGCATTTCAAACTATATGCCTTGTTGAGCAGTTTTATGCTGTTTTAGCAACTCCTTAAATAAGTTTGAATTTTTAGTGCAATAAATTCAAAATCCTCATATCCATCTCCAACTGTGAGGAAACTGTATACTTGCAGATCCTCACGGTATTCATACTTACATAGCCTTACACAATGCACATAACACTTTGCCACACTGAGTCACCCGCACTCACAGAGGATAGAGAATGAGACAGAGAGAGAGAGAGGGAGGAAGAGAGAGAACGACACGTAGAGCCTCCCCTCCCTACCTTGTCTTTCATTATTTATTTACTGTCTGCAGTTTTTCCATCGCACGCATATTGATGCGGAGAAAGCAGGGTGTGAGTGCGTGTCAGAATCATTTCCTGACGAGGGAGACAAGGTGGAAGTAATCAGCAGAGCGCTGATGCAATATGACAGCCCCTAGAACCGCTGGTACACAGTTAAGAGCAGGAGAGGAAGGGGGAGAGAAAAAACATCTCCCTCCTGAAGGAGGCGGCAACATTTGCACAAGCGACATTTGGGTGGAAAGTAGATTTGCGAAGTTCTGAAAGTTTGAGAAGGAAAATCACATTGTCGGATTGTTTTGTCTGAGTTCATCTCTGAAATTCCCTCTCTGGTGTAAAATTGTGCCGTACAAAGATTGTGTACTTTCTAAATATATCACAAGAAGGCCATATCACTGGCTACATTACCTGTGCATTTGATTAGGGTTATTATTATAAGCATTTCACTCCTTTCCACTTCAATTTGCTGCTTTAGTTCTACATGATTGAGAAGTAGCCTGGAAGATGGATAGCGTCTGCTAGTTTTTACAGGCACAACCCATGTCCAGATGTTTGAAATGTAGAATACTAAGTATTCTCCATGGGCTGGAAGAAAAAAATCAACTATCAACTGACTTTTGGTTCTTCTCTCTGGCGAATTTTAATTAAATGGATTAAAATTTGTTCATGCATAACCACGAGAGAGCTATTCTGTACCAGTCAGTGGGTATGTCCAATTTGGAAGAACGCACGAACAGGGTCGTCAGAATGGCCAGCGAGGCACTTGGCTGACGTGATCTCTCTCTGCTAATCATGTCAAACTGTTCCTCTGAAGCCCTGCGATGCAGGTGGATTGATTGTTAAACCTCGATCTTTTGCTGATCTGAGCGAGAAGGCCGAGCCCAGCCACCTCCTCTGCCTTCCCCCTGTTCCTGTCAACGAAACACACCTGCATCTATCTCTCACTCACATCTGTGTATCGCAATCTCATGTATTTCCATCTCTTTGTCTATCCTACCATCTCTTTCTGTCTCTCTCTTTCTTTCACACATAAACACACATACACACACACACACACACACACAGAGACACACACACAGACACCATCTGCTCATTCTGACAGGCACCAGCTTCCCGGGTACAGTAATTGATGAATGTGGAAGACTGTGCATTTAGGGTCTCCCCACCTCTCTCTCTCCCTCACCCCAACCCTGCAGCGTAAATGGGTTAACGCCCCACCACCACCATCACCACGACACACATATAAACACACACACACACAGAGGCACAACTGCTCTGATTGATTGATTGGGGCGGTAAGTTTCATGACGGCTAGTGACATTTCTCAACATCATGCCAAAGCCCCTGGCGGCAGGGCTCTGAGAGCGATCACTGAGGAATTAGGTAATCAAAGTCAGCAGGGATGGATTTCAAGGTGCCACCCATCCTCTAGCCCATATAGAAATAAAGTAATGGAAGAGTGCCTTTGTATAATC